>NW_027187419.1:86017256-86022587 GCF_028583685.1 Petaurus breviceps papuanus | reverse complement strand
GAGAGACAGAAACAGAGAAAGAGGCAGAGAGAAAGACAGACAGACAGAGAGACACACAGAGAAAGGCAGAGAGGTGGGTGAGAGACAGACAAAGACAAGAGACAGAGAGACAGACAGAGAGATACATACACAGAGAAAGATAGAGAGTTGGGTAAGGGAGAGGGAGAGAGTGAAAATCTATGAATGAATCAACAAAATGGAATGAATCTTCTCAAAGGACTATCTTGTGGAAAGAATAGACTTGTTCCACTTGACACCAGGGGGGCAGAACTAGGAGCCAGACTAAAAATAACATGAAAAAAACCTTAACAAATTGGGCTGCCAAACATGACAAGGGCTGTCTTGAGAAGTCAGAGGGCCATAGATTTAGAATCAGAAGGGACCTTAGAAACAGACCACTTAAATGGAAGGTTCTTCACCTGGGGTCAATGGGAGTTGTCTATGGATAGGTTTCAGGGGGTCCATGAAGTTCATGGACCTTGGATTGGAAAAAAAAATACATCTTTATTTTAGCCAATTTCAATTAGAGAATATCTTGCATTTCCTTCCATTATTTATAAACCTTCTGAGCAGGGGTCCATAGGTTTCCTCATATTTCCATAGGGGTCCTCCAGGACACAAAACCCCTGATTTAGTCCATCCTCTACATTTTACAAATGAAGAAATTGAAGTCCTGAGAGAAACATTGCCCAAAGTCTCACAAAATTCATTGGCAGAGAAAATATTGGAACTCAGAGTTTCTGACTCCTAAGCCCACTCTCTTTCCACTGTGCAATACTGCTCCATCATAAACTTGTCACAGAAGAGCTGGAAAAACTTAAAGCACTACTTAAATATAGCTATTATTATCATTATTAATTATTATTATTAGCATAGAAACTCTTAGAGATCATTACCTGAATTATAGAAGAAAAATGAAATTTACACTATTGAAAGGAGTACTCACATTGATGAAATTATAAATCCTTTAAGGAGAAGCAATATTAGGATCATTCAAATGGAGGCTGGAAGTTTAGGGTATCAAAAGAGGATTTCTATGTGCGGGATTAGCTGGCTGAGAGTCTATGACTTTGATGCCAATTTCCCCAAAACCTAAGGAAGAAAAATGACACCATCACTGAGAGAAGAAATAAATCTATTGGCTTCCTGGTCAAATAAAGTTGGATTTTGCTTTATTGTATTCTGGTTTCCATTGTGTACAATGGCAGCAAATTTCTCGAATCAACAAAACTCTCACTGCCAGCCTGGGCAGAAAAACTCTGCCCCGAGAGATGGTTCCCTCTCCTGACAAAGCAGTAAAGGATGGAATTTTAACAATGAATTTCCTTGTTTTTGTAGGTTAATGTCAAAAGGCCACATTCTACTCTCAGATCAGCATGAATGATTCCCGTTGAAGTTACACACATATGTCTGAGGGAGACTTTAGCTCCCACATTTATGGTTTATTAAATAATATGCCTCTTTATTACTCGAATGTGCAAGGGAGGAGAGTATAAATCAGCACTTCTAATTAAATCAAAATTATTCCCTTTTGTGAGTAAATGTTTATGTTTTTAGGGGAAGAAAGACTGGCATCTCAATAATAGCTTATGCTTACAAAATGCTTTAAAGTTACAACTGTCCTTTCCTTTCAATAGGAAGGATAATGTACATGTTGTAAGTACCATTCCCTAGTGAAAAAATAAGGAAACTACACCTCATAAAGGTGAAGGAAACACATCAAAGTGACCTAAAAATACCTAAAAATTATTAGGGTAAAAACTTGAACCCAAGGCTTCTTAATGCAAATCTAGGTCTCTTCCCATGGTACCACCTTGCCTTATGCTTCAGCTTGTTAATGAAAATTGATCAGATCCTACTAAGGAGATCAATGAACAACCCTTTCCCCAGTGAGTGGATGATTAATTAACTCAGATCACATTAAACAGGAATACATTGACCTGGACAGTGGAAGCCCCATCCCTTAGGACATTTGCAGTTTGCTGTGCCTGCTACTAGCCTGTGTGGAAGAGGTTCACAGAAAGGTGTGTGATGCAAAGGCCCTAGGGGTTCCCCAGTTTAGAAGTCATGCATGCATTTCCATTCCCCTTTTTGTGGAAAGATGAGGAGCCTTTCTACTGTCTGCTGATCTAAAACTGAGTGCACTGCAAATGTCTGACTGGCTAAGACCTTTGTTCATTCCTGCCCAGATGCATCTGAGTGAAGAGTAAAGGAAACTCCCACTGGTGGAAGAGAGGCCTCAAACCTTTATATTCACACCTGAGACTCTGCCATGTGGTCTATGAGCACATGGTCTTGCTTTTGTTGGTTGTGTCCATTCTTTCCTGCCTTGAGTGAAAGAGTATTAGAGATTAGATATTCTAGGACAGGGGTGGGGAACCTGCAGCCCTTTGCAGCACTTAAGGACCCAGAGGGTCACGTGTCCTAGAGGGCAGGTTTCCCCACCCCTGTACCAGGGTACCACCTTGTGATCTTTGAAAGTTCAGGAAAGGAAGATGCCAGAGGTCCAGGAACCTTAGTGCAAGCCAAAGTTTGCTACCAGCCTAGGTGATAGAGTGGTCCCTAGGAGGGGGACCTAAGCCTAGCAGTAGCTGAGATGCCAATTCATCCAATGGTAATACAACATTCAAAAGTGAAGTAGGTGGGAGAAAGGCTTCCTAGTAACAGCTTCAAGTTTTAGCCCCCTCTCCCTAGGGGCTAAGGTAGTATGGGGAAGAAGGGGCCCTCAGGGACTAGGGAAGAAATGTTTATACTTCTGTCCTTACTATTTCTTCTCTGTAAATATTCCTTTGTAAAAACTAATTGATATCAATTAGTTAAAGGACACTGGGATGCTAATCAGTTATATAGCGAGATAGTAACTATAACTGGTGGTTAATGTTAGCTGGAGTATACTGGGGCTTGAGCCAATAACATTAGAGAAGAATCATCTGAACTCTTCAGGGTATCTTATAGAACCCCAATGGGGAAATTTAGCCTTGCTTACACTAGAAACCTGACCTCTTACTGTGCCTGTGGGTTGAGAGAATGTCTTGAGTCTGAATACACTGGAATGCAGCTTACCAGAGATTTTTGCCCTTATTACTTTCAGGAGGAGGTAAAAAGTTTTTTTATTGGTGCTCTCCTCCAAAGCCTTTTCACAGGATCAGGATGACCCAGGGCTCCCAAAAAATCATGCCAGTGAAGCAAAACCTCCAGCAGGTCCTGCCACACTGGAAAGGCTTTTAGTACAAACCCCAGGACGGATCTTGTGAGTGTCCTCAGAGAACAAGGCCAGCAAAAATGAGCTCCTCACAAAAGATCCTTTCTGTATGCTTTTGTAGGGAGGAAGAAAAGCACAAGAAAACATTTTTTGAAGCCTTCCAGGAGGTTCGTTTTATCCTGTCTCCTTCACCTTCTAATATTTCACACTAATGCTCAGAAGAATATAAGCTCCTAGAGGGCAAGGGCTTTGCATTGCCAGTGCCTAGCATAGGGACTGGCACGTAATCAGTTCTCATAAATGCTTATTGAATTAAATTGTTGGGTTCAAAATGATGATGCAAGTTGCCATATGATCCATACTTCATGTTTTCTATAATGTTCTCTTGTTAAGGTAGGAAACACAGTCAACACACTTCAGAGAGATTTCCAACAACAAAAGTTATTTTCTCTTTAGTCTCCAGTTCAACAGAATGCCTCACCTCCCAAGCATTCTGATTAATGAAAGTTTTACCCTAGTACCCACACCCACACCACACCCCCACCCACACACTCTTACAAACTGTGACTGTCTCTCCCTCCCCCCAACATTTCTCTCAATGGCTTGTTCCCCCCTATCTGCTTATCTGTACTATATTTGACACTCCTAACCAGTATTATTTGGCATTTGGTCAAATGGATTCAGGCTTGAGCGTCACAAGCCACAGCATCAAAGGAACTTCCCAGCTTTGCCTTCTGCATCAAATGCAGGCTATGTTATTTGATACAATAGGAATGCAGAGTAGAGAATGATGAATGTTTTGGGCTTTAGAGCCAAGGCACACATTTCCATCATCAGAAAAAGTTTCTGAGAGCTAATTTGGACTTAGCAATTTGCTTTTAAGGAGAGAGCACAAAGTATATTAACAGTTGGGTTATTTTCTCTGAAAAATTAAGATAGGGTGGGAAATACTAAAATAAAACAGTGATTGATTTGTTTAAATATAACTGAAGAATTCAAAATATGTGATTTCCTGAATGATTAGTGTCAAAGTTCACAACTTTCAGATCAAAGCCAGCTTTAGGGGAGGGGATAGAAGGAAAGGAGAGGCCAGCCACAGTACAATGAATTTTGAATGAGTGTTTATTGACCACTCAAGTATAGACACTAGCCTAAGCACCAAGGGGTGAGAAAACAAAAAAAAAAAAAAGCAATCTATAATATGGTTGGAAATAGCACATACACACACACAGGGAGTGACATACTTTGGGTACATGTTTTGGGTAGTAAGGAAAGAACCTGCAGAGAGAAGTAAAAATGAATTTAGAAAGGAACAATAGAAAGAACCAGTCAATGAAAAACATTAAGAAGTCACAGTGTGGGATAGTAGAAAACACAATGAACTTAGATTTGGAAGATCGGGGTTTCTGTCTTAGTTCTGCTGTTTTGTACCCATGTCACTATGCATACATCCCTTCACCCCTCTGAGACTTGGTTGCCTCATCTGTAATGTGGTATTAAAAACACTAGCAGTACCTACCTTGCAGGATTATTGTGATGAAAATGCATTGTATCCTATCAAAAGCATCACACCAATGTGAGTTCTAAAAGACTGGGCTGAAGAATTTTGATCTGATACTGTTATGCTAGGAATTAGAGGACCTCTGTAGCTCCTTTCTAGACTATTATTGGTTAATATAGCACTTCTACAAGGTAATCAAATGAAAGCTATAATCATATCTGTTTTCCAGAGAAGATGGAAAGCAAAGACATCTCAATGGCAGAGCTTAAATTAGAGCTCTTACCTCAGATGGAATTTTCCCTCAGACTCAGACACCATCCATCTGAGTACCCTTGGAGAGCTAAAAATCAAATGTGGACTTTTATCACTGGAAACTGATTGCCTCCCTCCCCCAAAAATCTGTTCAACACCACAGATTTCTTGATTTGACAACCCCTCACCCATTTTGCCAGCCAGTCTCTTGAAGAGATACTACAACTTTCTAAAAGGCAAAACTAAAACACTAAATGGATTTCAACACCCAAGAGAATGATGTGGTCAAAACAACTCATCTTCCTTGACAGAAAGCATATGAGAGTCTATATTCCTGTCTCTCTCTCTCTCTCTCTCTCTCTCTCTCTCTCTCTCT
>NW_027187419.1:85980970-86017156 GCF_028583685.1 Petaurus breviceps papuanus | reverse complement strand
CTCTCTCTCTCTCTCTCTCTCTCTCTCTCTCTCTCTCTCTCTCTCTGCCCCCCCCTCTTTCCCTCTCTCCTGCAACCAACCATAATACAACTAATCCAATTTGGACCATAACATTTCTGGCACAGGTCTGTATACTGTCGGGTTATCTAATCAGTTTGCATTTGCATTTTCTCATTTAAGTTAATAAGACCCATTTAGGGGATAGGGACTTAACCCAAAAAGGGGCCAATGAAACAGGCTTATCTGAAAATGGACACAATCACCCAGCAGGAATGTGAATGCAGACATGCATAGAGTATGCACACCATCAGGCTTTGGATCAGTCCATATAATACAGCCAGTCTGTATTCCAGGACAACTCTCAAACTGGCCCAGTGCTATTTTGGGATATTAAAATTTGCATATGCTTATTTTGCCTGCTCCAGCAACCCTGACATTCGTTTTCCCACTGTTTGAATGTCTTTTAGAGTATGAACTTTATCCCCTATCTTTACTTATAGGATCCCTCCAGAAGAAGTGATACCCTGGCATAGTTCTGCCATTTGTCAGCCAAAAGTCTGGTTACACATTTGCTCGTCAATCTAAATCTAACCTATTCTCATACAAGCACTTGGTGCTTCATGTAAATCAACCAGACGTTCTGTCATTCACCAGTATCTCTCCAGAGTCTTCTAAATCCAAGTGCTTTTTATCCAATGTTTCATTTTATTTGTAGAAGGGAAATTTAAATGAATGCATTTTTTTCCTTCCCCCTGGACTGTTAATACCAGAACACTGTAAATCTGTTTATTACCACAACAAGGATAAATGATACGTCTGCCAAAGATTTTTGATAACGGGTGCAGTAATGCATTTCAGCACTTTCTGAAATTAAAGGTCTGTCCTGAAAGGTAAGTAGTATAATGCATGACTAACAAACTCAATACCCAAATTCTGGCTTTTAGTTTTTCTTGTCAGTATAATTTATAGTGACCAACAGAGGCTGTCTAAGTATGATCATAATCCAATTACTGCTCTCATGATATAGAAGTTAATATCTTAGGTAAGATACTAACCCTGGGTACTAGGAAAGGGCAGATCCCCTTGTTAACATAGCATGCTTTATTATGAAGATACTAAATGAAAGTTAATAAGGAACTTTTAAACATCTATAGTAAGAGGACCTGCTTTCTGTGTGAAATTTAATTATACTCAAGATGTTTCATAGAAGTGTAGGCTTAGTTTTTAGTGAAATCTTCTCTTTTTAAAGACATTTCAAGCTATTCTTTTATATCTTCTCCCTCTTTCTTTTATGCTAATGATCAGTTAGGCCTGTATATTTTCTTTACCCTTTTGACATTTCCAGTGACCAAAATTGAATGAGGAACGAGGGAATTTGGAGCACAAAGTTCAAATCCCAGTTTCTGCTGAGCTATGTATGACACTGGACTCGTCACCCAATTCCATGTGTTTCCCTATAGATATAAAATGGAGAACTTCATGGTAAACTAACTCATGGAAAGGTTGTGAAAGGGCAGAGGACCCTTGGATCTAAGATGATGACTTGATATTGTTCAAAGCATTGTACAATTGTTTGGGGAGCTAAAGAATCAGCAGGCTTACAAAAATAGCCCAATGTCTACTGGTACCTTAAGGCTACTGATCTATAGTAGGAAGAATGGATCTTTCCGGAGGAGTGGGAAATGAGAGCAAATGTGAGGTGATGGAAGGAGTTCTGAACCTGGCCTATGGGATTCACCAAACTCCGTTCAACCTCCATTTTTTCATCTGTAAATCAGGGCTAATGAAATTTGCCTTCTCCCCATCATGAGACTGTGATGAAAAAAGTATAGTCGAAACCCTGAAGAATAATTTTAAAATGTGACCATGAATTGTTAGGTTGTGGTTGTTTGGGTTTTTCGTGGGGTGGGGGTAGGATCTTTGGTATAGACCTATGATTTCATTGATTAAGGGCTCTTTCTCTAGTGAGAAAACTCCCTCTACCAATGCAGATCTGAGATTGTTCTGCAATTGATATTAGTGAGTTGCCTGGGACACTGAAAAATGAGGCAGTTTCCCCTGATCCACACTCCCAGTTTGTGTCATGGACAGAACTTTGAACCTACTTCTTCCCTACTGAGGCTATGACTTTCCATTTTCTGTGCCACTGGATCACATTGTATGTAAAAATACCTCGGCTAGGTCAGGATTTCAGCAGCAGATCTTGATGCCCTTTCTTATTCTGTGTCCTGGGACAGATCTTTGTTTAGCAGATAGTGCTTAGGGAGAAGGCAGCCCTTGTCAGTGAGAATTTGACAGAGAGTTTTTAAAGAATATGTTTTCCTTTCCTATTTGCTTTTTAGATGAAGGGCATGGCTGTTCTAGGAATCCCTCTGGGACTCAGTTTCACCGTGTGTAAAATGAGACTACATAATCTTGAAAGCTTCTACCATACTCTCAGCAGGTCTGTGCTGTGAGAAAATATGGGCATAATATGAAAACACCCAGGCACAATACAGAGATAAAAAATCTCTAAAGAAAATCTTGTGTTCTGTCTTAGTGAGAGCTGGAATTCATTTACCCTAAAAGCTCACACATGTGATCTGGACCCTCCCACTGTTAGCTTTGCTTCCTTTGCCTAACTCCCTCCCTCTAGTGTTTACCGTATGAAATACAGTGTCTGATGCAGCCTCTTCTTTCAATAACATGGCAAAGAACAGAAGGCAGGGACAATGAGTTGTTTTCAATTATGGTTGTCTGTGATCTGGGGGCTAGCCAGATGTTTTTGTCTGAACTCCAAATGAAAATGTCGGGTCAGAGACAACAGGCAATGTGGTGTCATGGAAAGAGTATTGGTTCTAGAAAGAACTCAAGTTAAAATCCTGGTTCTTCTATTAACAACTATGGGGAATCGTTGGTCCATTATCACAGATAGCATCATCACAGTTCTGGACCCTGGGCTATTGAAAATGGCCACCAGTCCCATTAAAAAATGGTTCACCATCTCTGACTATATGGCGAAAGCACTACTTTCTCCCTTCCTTGCTTACTAATAACATCTTTCTAGTGACTTTATAAGAGAAAAGGGATATTTTTCACAAAATGACATTTACAACATGTCACTCATACTTTTTCCAGGAAGGCAACATTGATACCTTGGATCCACCAAGTCATACTGAGGGATTCAAGGATTTTGGCTCCTAGGAAAAGTGATTAAAAAAAAAAGATTTAGCCATATGGTAAAACAATCACATTCTCAGCCCCAGGACATCTTAAAAGCAAAAGGTGCTGCCCTCTGTGAAATGTTTCTTGAATGTACCTTGCTCCATTTTCACTTAGAAGAAGAAAGTTTTCCCCCTATAATAGTAGTTTCTAATTCTGAAAATTAGATGTGACTTATTGTGATCACATCCTCCATGCACCTCAGTTTTCTCATCTATAAAATGAGAGGTTGGACTAGATAACTTCTGGGGTCTTTAGCAACTCTAAATCTATGAACCAGATTCAGGGAAAAGCATTTACATGTTGGGTACAATTTTAAAATTGTGATATCCCATGTATTGCTGTCCATCAAGTCTTTACTGAAGGACAACCTGACTCATGATGAAATAGAAGATTATGTGCCACACAGAGAAGAATTTCCTAGCATAAAAAATATGTACATGGAGAATAATTAACATGCATAATTAAAGAGTACCTTGCCACACACCCCCTTCCTCAAAGTGGCATTCTACCTAGTTGCCTACCTTTCCTTAGCTCCTATTTTTAAACTAAAATGTCCTCAAGAATCGCTTGAACAACAGATATTTGTTGTATTCCTATGATGTGCAATGCACCGTTGTGTTACTGTTGTTTGTTGTTATTCTCAGTAGTATCTGACTCTTTGTGACCCCATTTGAGGTTTTTGTGGCAAAGATACTAAAGTGGTTTGCCATTTCTTTCTCTAACTCATTTTGTAGATGAAGATACTAAGGCAAACAGGATCAAGTAATTTGCCCAGGGTCAGTCACCCAGCTAGTATAGGCCTCTGAAGCTGAATTTGAACTCAGCTCTTTCTGTCTCTAGGCCCTCTCCCTATCCACTATGCTATCTGTCCAGGGAGATCTAGCACATCCAGTGAGAGGGCTTGTTGAGTCCTTTTCAGGGCTGTTCATCCACCTTTGGTGTTTGCCTATCACCCAACTCTAATATGTGACTCCAAAAAGCTGTAGCAGACATAGAGGCCACACCCCAGTAAAACCATCTCAGCAGATGGGCTAAACCAGTCTGAGGCTAACGAACAAGCCTCAAACCCTTCAGCGAGTTGGGGGATATCTATTCCAAGCATGTGAAGACTTTCCCCATCATAAAATGGATGGATGAGAACAGTTTGTTCCAAAGTCCATGAAGGCTGAAGCAGGTACTGTGGGGTGCTTAGAGCTTGGTTAGACATAAAAGACACCATGGCCATCCTCTATGTTTTGGGTCATCACCAGTCATCCTGACTTTTGTCTTGCCACTGGACTTGACCGACTCTAAAAGAGAGAGCGAGGCTACCGATTTTGTGAAGCTGGCTCACTTAAATCCAATTCAAGCAAGACTCAAGACTCTGTGATATCACTGGTCCTCTTCAAAATGAAAGACAAATGACTATTTTGACTGGAAGGAAGTAAATCATCTCACCTACTGAATCAGGCAACAGAACAGAAATGCTAACCAGAAGCGAAGGCCACCCAGGAGTCAGACTTGTCAAAGTTGATGGCCAGAATGGAAGCCCCATTGAAATTGCCACTCCTGTCCATGAGTCCAACAAAAATAGAAGATAAAGTCTGGAAACAGAGATAGGGAGCCTGATTTTCCTAGAGCAGAAGTGCCCTAGAGAGTGTGTTGTCCAATCCACATGGGGCGGGGAAGATTAATGTCAGGGGCTCCTGAAGTTGTGGTAGATGTGACAAGGCATCTAATTTAAGTTGGCCTCTTCTCTAATAAACTCAGTACATAGCCTAAGCACTAAGCAAGGCTGTAGCTACAGCAAAGTCCCAACTTCAATCCACTGTTTAATCTGGTAACAATGTGAGGCCTTAAGGCAAGCTCAGCACAGCTTATATCCAGGAAAACACTTGTTTCCCAGCACATCATTCCCAGCCATTAAATCACTCTGGAGCCAAATACAACTTCATCACTGGGTTTATAAACTTACACCTATTCCAGGCTATTCAGGAAGCATAATTCCTATTCCAACATTGAGAAAAGCAATTGCCCATGCCATCCCATTCCCACACTCAATATAAACTGACCCAAAACTAAAGCCAAATCTGAACTAAAACTGAACTTCAACCCTTGGCCTGATTTATGAGGGATCTCATCCCAAGATATAAACCAGGATAATTTTTAAAACATGGTCTACAAAGAAGGGACCGTCAGATTTAGCTTGACAGTTAAACAGGTATGGTGTAGTGGAAAGAATGTGGCACTTCAAGTCCTGTGATCTGGGTTCAAGTTCTAATTGTGTCATGTCTCAGCTGAGGTTAACCGAAGTCCCTTAAACTTACTGGCCCTCAGTTTCCATTTCTGTCAAGTGAGAATGATGATAATACTATACCATTTCCTACTGGCCCTGTTTCCATTTCTGTCAAGTGAGAAGTGAGGAAATGCCTGTATCACTTCCTTTTATAGAGAATTGCCAGGAGGATCAAATGTGCCTTGCACACTTCTGCCTCTCTACACACCGTTTCTCTTGTTTCAGAATAGCACTTCATGCCCTTCACCCCTGCCTACCTAAAACTTACCTAGCTCCAGACCTACATCCTTCTCAATACAACTTCAGCTATCCTAAATCTGGAGATCTTTCACTTCCCTTAACATGTAGCTCTTAATAACTTATGTAGATCTCATGATTTATTTAAAGTTGGCAAACTACCTTCCTTACAATAGTCCTGTAAGATAGGTGGTAGAAGCAATATTATTCCCATTTTTCTGATGAGGAAACTAAAGTTCTGAATAATTGGGTGGCCTTTGAGGTAGGATTTGAACTCAATTATCCTGTTTCCAAGTTCAGTGTTCTACCAACTGGGCCACATAGTCTCTCACAATTAGCCTTTTCTACCATTCCTTGGACAATTAGTTCTATATGGTCTTCTATCATTAATTCTCTTTAGCATATCTAATTCATTGGCTAATAAATCCTGTCGAATACAAATGGCTGATTCATAAGTAATCATTTTATGCTAAACAAAGACAGCTGAAATTCATCACACATCTGTCCTTTGCAGTCATCTTAATCCCTTTAGTAAAGGGAAAGGGAAGAAGTAGGAAAAGATAAATGCTGAAGGACCCAGCAAGCAGCAACCACAGACACTCTTCCAGAAAAAAGAGGGGCACTCAGATTCAGTGAGGGAAAGTCAGTAAACCCTGAACTGGCCTTGTGTCCCCCTCCCCCCACCCTCCACTCCCATGCATAGAGCAGCAGCAGCCCTGTCTGCAGCCCTCCTGCAGCTGCCAAGGTCATTCTACACCTTTGTTCATGGACCTCACAACTAAGCCCTTCTGGAAAACCTGAAGGCTCTTTCTATCTTGCCCCCAAATGTCCTATTTCAATGCATGCAAAAAGGAGACAACCTATCATGAGTCAAGCCCTAACGATGTTAGTATTTCATACCAGTATTTCTGTCTAACAGAAACTCATTCTGGCTCTTTTCCACTCCTCTCTGCAGATCACAGTTATAAATCAGTTTGTATATTATGGAAGCTGCTTAAGGTTGCATCGGGTCTCAAGCAGACTGGAATGAAGTATCTTCAGCATAATTTAGAATATGCTTCTATGGGGAAAAGTCAATTTTGCTATTTAGGGCTGAAGCACAGTGCCAAGCTGAGCTTTAAATGTCAGACTTGGAACTGGGGCTTTTATAAACCCCAGAATACCTGCAGCATTAACCTGAAGTCCTTAGCTAGGCTCTCTCTTCTGACCTCTGAGCAGCCTCGGTCTCTAGGGGATCTGCTGAATCATAATACATTGGATTTGCATGATCCTTTTAACTCCTGAAAATGCTTTCACATGTTACACGCATCTTGTTTCATTTGATCTTTGCTGAATTGCCTGGGAGGAAAGCAGGGCAGGTTTTAGTCTTACCCTCTTTAATGATGGAGAAACTGAGGCATAAAATTTAAGTGACATCTAAAGTCACACAGCCATTACTAGGAAAGCCAGGACTGAGTCCTAGCCTCGTACTCATTCCAAAATCTTACCTACAGAATAATTAGAATGCAAAATCATTGGTCAATGGGGAGGGCTAGAGGTTGGAAGCTATTTAACAAAATTAAGGAACATTTATTTTTACCTACTAAGGAGGGAAGAAGGGCTGTGGTTTCTGAAAATGAGTCTAATGCAATCCTTGCCCTCAAGAAGTTTACAATCTGATAATCCAATAGAAGGCACAGTAATAAGCAGGACTCTTACAGTAATGCACCTCTGACAATGGTTGGCCCACCCTGAAGCCTATCTGCCAGCTTTGTCATGGCATTAACACCACCTACAAGCAGGTGCTGATCCAATGTTATTTGGGGGGATTATTTTTTTGAGGGGAAGGCAGGGCAACTGGGGTTGTGACTTGCCCAAGGTCATATAGCTAGTAAGTGTAGTGTCATTTGAACTCAGATCCTCCTGACTCCAGGGCTGGTGCTCTACTCATTGCATCACCTAGCTGCCCCTCTGATCTCAAATTATTTTATGAGGATGAGAACATAGTCCACAGGGCTGATACATCAGTGAAAGAAAAGCTACATGAAAAGTGGGGAGGTGAGAGGACAGTCTAGCATGACAGAAAAGAGCTGACGTGCCTGTATCTGGGACTCTGGTTTTCACTGCATTACCACACTCGAAATCTGAAGTTTGTGCCTGAGGACCTGTACCGGGCCTGCCCTGCCTCTGGTGCCCACTAATGCTGCCTCAGTAGCAGCCAGGCCGGGTCATTGTTGAATTATACACCAATGCTCCCTCCTGTGGCACTCACTACGATGTCTAACCCACCTGGACTAACTCATAAAGCTGTGGTGAAGTTACATCAGGACAAGGAAGGGTCAGAAAGCACACTGTGCAGCAGAGAGCCGCATAAATGCAAGGTGCTTCAGTTAACAGAATGATTGATCCCTTCAGGTATTCCAGCCTTCATTGACATGAGGAAGGAGAACTTGGGAAACAAAAGCAGGTCTCCTACACAGCAAGACAAAGCCCTAACTCTGGGCTCAGGCGGTACTAAGTTCTTTGTACCAGAAGCTACAGAGGGAGTAAACACAATGAGTAATGTTTAACTCCATCACAATGTTTGCTTTAATTATTAACATTTGGCAGCCAAATGAAACAATGGGCCCACCATAAGCTGCTCCTGGAAAAGAAGAAGAACTAGAGGCTGTACCTTTTTTGAAATGTGTGAAGGAGAGCCTGCTTAGGGGGAGAATGACTGTGCAGACATATGGATATGCAAACCTTCCCCTCTGTTCTTGCCTGCTCTCCCATGTATGCACACACACACCTCTAACACATATAAACATATATGTATACACTCATATACACAGACAACATAAATACAGTGTGCTATTCACCCCATTGTACATATTCACACCTTCATACAAGCCCAACATATGTAAATATACATGCCACTATATATACACCTTTCATGCACATCTAAAATATATTCCTTTTTTTGTCTTTTTGGAGGAGGTAAGGCAGGGCAATCGGGGTTTTCCAAGTAAAGTTTCCTTACTTGGAGCTCTTTATGCTAGATAGGGCTACCAGTCTGACTTAAAAATGTGTAAAACATTTCATTCAAAACTAGTGTCTGCAACCCATAAACCTGGATGTGGGGATTGTGCACTCACTTGAGCAACCTGGAGGCAAGCTTAGTGGATCATTAAGCAGTTCCCCTTTCCATCCTGTGAACATTTTCCAATAATCTAGTTGGCCCCTAGGAGGAGCCATTAAAGCTCATTAACAATTTTCTAGACACAAGGTGTTGCTTTGTTGTGATTAATTCTAGGTCAGAGAGAGAAAGCCTCTTTCATTATGATTTTTAAAAATTTGTTTTTCAAGCTTTTAGTGTTACAGCAGGAAGTGCAGGCAAAATGCTGAATTTGTGTTGCATATCTTTCACAACTACAAATAGAACATTTTAATTTATAAAGAATAAGGAAAGCCTAAAGAGAAATCCTCTTTGATTTTGAATAAAGCAGAACAATTCAGACACAACAGTAGCAAAGCATTCTGGGGTATGGAAGGTTCCAGGCTGTTTCTTCATTAATTAGGGAGAAGCAAAAGTTCTGATGTTTAATTATGTGCAGACACTGTGCTCTGTAAAAGGAGATGCCAGCCCCCTCTTCCCCACACACACATACCTCCAGCTGCAGCTATGCCTGATGATTAAACCAAGCTGCAGTTTGCAAAATCCAGGCTAGTAAATGAAGTGCGAGACAGCTGGGCATTCACTTGTCCAGACCGAGAAGCTCATAGTTCTAATCTAGGCCCACAGTTCTGGGTCAACTTATTGCACTCCACAACACAAAGACCCCAAAATGTGCCTCCAATTAGTTCACCTTGGATAATAACTACTTTTATAAGCCCTTACTGCAATCAATATAGCTGAATCTTCCTACGTCAACATCATTTGCCACATTATATTTTGATAAGAAGAGTGTATGTAGGGAAGAGAACAAGACTTCGTTGTGAGTTGATTTTAATTACTATTGCTCATTTAATCAATTCTCCTAACATCCTTGGGTGTTATGCATAGCACCAACACAAGACTATTAACCAACTAAATACTATAGTCCCAGTGACTGGCATTATTATTCTTCTCTCCTTCTCTTCCTCCAGTGCTCAGCTCTCCTTTGGTAAAGATTAAATAGCAGGTTCAAGTTACATGTATCCCATTCAACTTTGAAAAGACACAACTACTTAAATTTGAAGTAGAAGGCAATATTTAGCTTGTTCCCCTACCCATTCCATTCTTTAATAGATGAGGCAGGAATCAAAAGTCAAATAGCAAAGTATTTAATTGAGGCAGGAGACCACAGGAGAAAGTCAGGCAATGATGACTCATTCTCAACCAACTAGACACAAATTGGTATGATATTCCACAGATTCACATGCCGGTGGGGAAGGAAGTCTATTCCTCCAAACCTCATGTTTGGAAATAGGACCATGACCTGAACACCATTTGTCTTGGGTTTGTGGCTGGAAAACTTTTCTTGACTGAGTTTGCATATATATGCCTCTAGCATTTTTCTTGGCATGTTCTGGAAACTTCTCCACTTCTCAGGTCTACCCTGCATCTGGTCCCTCCTCTGTCAAACTAAGGAGGTGCTTTGTCCCTCCATTGTTCTAGCATTCTCTATTGCTCTTGGCCTAGCAATATTCTGTTGGAGTACCCCCTTTTGGTGCAGCTCTCAGTCGTGTCTCCAACATGGTTACTTCTCTCTTGGCTTCTTAGATGCTTTCTGCTTTTGCCGCCTCAGGAAAATGTCCTATTTTAGAGAGACCAGCTGGACCATATTCTTCAGGCTAGTTAATGAATCTAAAGTTTATAATAAAACAGACCCATAGCCTCTGACCAATGGCTCATAAAAGAGCCTCTAAGTCAGCCATAAGACTTTTCTTACTCATGTCTCTCTGCACAATGATTGCAATCCTTATTCTTGCCTAAGTAAAAGTGTGTGAATTACATTCACTTCGTCCCTGCCTTAAGGTACAGGTGACATATTGTATACCATACAAGGTTAGCACCTCCTGCTGGGCATCTTCGAGGTAGGGAATAACATTTGCATCTTTTTTTCTTTATTCTTTCAAAGGGTGGTCCCCTGGTAATCAGCTCTTAGCCTGAAAATTACCTTGAAGCCCTGATAAGCATACAGAAAACACTAGAAGCCCTAGAGGGAAATGCCTGGCATTCTTATAATCACCACAGAGTTACCTGCTGCTTTCATATCCAACTCTGGGTCTTGTTTCAGTGGCCTTAGGAAAGAGAAGACAGAAAAGGAAAGAAGGAACCCCAGGATCCCAGAGTTAAAAAGGTCCTCAGAGGCCATGTAGTCCAATGTATGCCTGATTAAGAATCACCTGTACAACACTCCCTTAAAACGATTGGTCAGCCTCTTTTTGAAGATGTTTCCCAAGGTAGCCTAATCCACTTTTGGAATTTTTTCCTTGAATAATTGTAATTTTTTTTCTTGAATTGTCTAAACTTTGTTCATTATAACTTATGTCCATTATTTCTGTCTGGGTCTAAGGACACTCATTCTTTTACTATGGCCTTTCAAATACCTGAAGACAGTTATCATTGCCCCTAGACATCTCTTTTATAGGCTAAACATCTTCAGTTACATGAACTAATCATCCTATAGCAGAGATAGATTAGAGTATCAGCTATGAGTGAATGAATGAAGCATTTATTAAACACTTACTATGTACAAAATACAGTGCTTAATGCCAGGGGAATACAAATAGAAAAGTAAGCATTTCTGCTCTCAAGGAACTCACATTATTTCTTTTTAACTTATGGAATAAAACAAGGATTTCCATAACATAGATTATACATGAACAATTATATCAGTTTCTAATGTCAAACCATTTGACAGTGCCAGGGATTTTGACAGAAAGAGCTTTCTTTTCTGGGTCTTTGGTGGCTATCAGTGGAGCATCTGAAGGAGCAATGACCAGGCTCCATCTCCACAGGAGCTGCTTCCCAGCACAATGACTGAGGGGGCTGGGCTGGAAGCATCGCTGCTCCCAAGGCTTCTGATTCAAGGGACTAGCTGCCTCCATTAGGATCTGAGGAGAGACGACAGAGAAGGGGGTGGTGATGGCTTAATGCCACCACTATTGTCTCCTGTCTCTCCTTCAGTGTGACTAGCTTGCCTACCCTGTGCATGACCTTTGGTGGAGTTGTCTGGCCCTTCTCCACAGGAGCTGCTTGCTGGATAGCAGCTGTGAGGGCTGGTCTGGAAGCAGGATCCTTGGTCTAGGAGGGTGCTACCACTCCCAGGGCACCTGTAGCTATTGGAATACTGGTGGCAGTTGGTCAAAAAGGTAGATCCCTTCTTCAATGATTTCTCCTATAAGAGATGGCTGTGGAGGCTGGGTTGAAAGCAAGTCTGGTGGGCTTGGAGACGCTGCAATTCTCTCTTGAGCTCATGGTCCTTGTCTGCCTTCATCAGGGTCTGAGGGCAGAGGCGGTCAGTTTGGTGATGAAGGCTTACTTTTGCCGGCATATGCTGCTTCTTTTCTCTGCCTCTAGATACATTGATGCATTCAGCCTTGTGGCACGATTTCAAGGCAGAACCTTCATTGTCCTGGTTATCCTCCTCTGCATGATCTCCATTTTATTAAGATTATTCCTAAAATATGGTGCCCCAAACTGAACACAATATTCCAAGTGTGGTTTAACCAGGTCAGATAACAATTTTGGCTGATATGCTAATCGTACAATCGACTAAAACCCCAAATATTTTTCAGATACATTACTATCTAATCATGTATTCATTTTATATTTGTGAAGTTGAATTTTTAAAAACAGAAGTATATAACTTTTTACTTATTCCATTAAAATTCATCCTATTAGATTTGGCCCAATGTTCCAGCCTGCTGAGGCTTTTGGACACTGACTACACGTTTGCTATCCTTCCCAGCTTTACATCATCTGCAAATTTGTAAACTTGTCATCATCTATGTCTTCATCTAAATAATTGATAAAAATGCATCATAGCACAGAGCCCAGCACAAATCCCTAGGGCACTCCACTAGAAACTTCCCTCTGAGTTGACATTAACTCATTGGTGACTACTTTTTGCTGGCTTCAGAAGTGGTTGAATGACCAGACTCAAATTATTATATCGTATTTACAAATCTCTCCTTCTTTCTCATAAGAATAGCATTGAAGACTTTACAAAATGCTTTGCTAAAATCTAAAAAACCGTAACTATAGGATTCCCTTGATCTCTATCAGGCCAAAAACAATGTCAAAAAAGTAAACGAGGTTCATCCAGCATTAGCCCTTCTTTATATTGGCTCTTTACAATCACTACCTTTTTGAAATGTTCATTCCTTTCATAGAATATTTTTAAAATTTGCCAAAAATCAGAATCAAACTCACGAATCTATAGTTTTCTCTCTGTTCTCTTTTGTGATAATCAGTATCCTTATATATTTCCAGCTCCACAGTATTCCGAATCCAGTTCTTCTGACTCAAATTCAGCACATCCAATGTCAGTGTCAATAGTTTACATTTATATAGCACTTTCAGAAAGTGGAGCTTATATTTTTTTGATATTACATCACTTACATTTTCCAACACATCTTTTCCCCTTTCACCTCACAGTAATCCCTTACAACAAAGATTAAAAAAAGATTTTTAAAGAACCAGTTCCAAAAAACTAATGACCACATCAACCAAGTCTGACAGCACATGTAGCAGTCTACTGATAGCTCCTCAACACTGCAAAAAAAAAAGAAAGAGAAGGACTTTCTCATCCCTTTTCTTTGTGCCCAAGTTTGAATTTGAATTCCACAACATTGACATTTTGATGGTTTTGTTGTTCTATTTTCATTCTTGAAGTCGTTGTGCATATTATTTTCCTCATTCAGCTCATTTCACTTTGTATCAAACATATGTCTCTGTAGTCAACATATTCAATGTTTCTTGCAGAATAGTAATATTCTCTTACATTCATCTACCATAATTTGTTTAGCCACATATGTGGCAGTTTAAAGTTGGCAAAATGCTTGATGTACATTATTTCATTTTCTCCCTACAAAATTCATATGAGAGATGTTATTCCCATTTTACAAATGATAAAACAAAGGTTGAATGTTTTCCCCATAGTCAGACAGCGAGTAAGTGAAGGAGGTGAGATTTGAACCCAGCTCTCCCTGAATCAAAATACACACTCTCCATTATGCTACTCTATCTCACAAAGTCTTTGCCCCCCTACTCACACTTCCCTACTGGCTCCTTCCTTTGTTCCTATCTAATTTCATTTCTCCTCATTCACCAAATATAAGAGGAAGGCATGGAGAGGCTGTGATGTGGGGAGGATGCACAGGGAGGAAAGGACAGATTAGTTAAAGTGCTGAGGATTAAGACATATCACAAGCTTTTTTTTCTCTCTAAAAGAATTGATATTGTGTCCAAATAGGTTAGCTTGCAGGAACTTTTTGTGATAATGGAATCATTTATCTTTGCTCTAATGCCATAAGACCTTCAGGCTCCAAGTCCATTACTCTTTCCACAATTGCACATTTCCTCCAACAACCCCATTCACCATGATCTGCTCCTCCAGATCTAGGTAAATTGATCCCTTAAAAATTTTTCATAGTTGGCACCGAACTTCTATTAGGATTTCAAATGAAAATCTTCAAAACAGAAAGAAATGAATGCTGCATTCCCATGTTTGAAATTAATAGATAAGAGTCTGAATAAATAAGATTTCTAGATATATAGGAAGCAGGAAAACAGTACAGTGATTTTAGTTTCCTATTTAATAAGTATTAATTAAGTGCCTTCTGTATTGAGTACACTCCACCAGATACTAAGGGAAATATGAGTTTGAGTTTAAGGCATGTTCCCTGTCTTCAGGAAACTTAAAGTCCAATAGGAATGTCTTTCAACAACACCATAACTGGGGTTGGAAAATGAGGTCTTTCTCCTGGGGGAACCAAAATGTAAAAGATGCAAAAAATTAATGACATGTACTCCTATGGAAACACTGGAGGGAGGGAATGTCTCACCTTTCTTTCTAATATTGATGAAATCACAGGTTCAGTAAAAACAAAACAAGTCTATTAACAATGTAGAAACATTCACTTATTAACTAGAGTTTTGCAACATGTTTTGTTGTTTTGGGGGAGGAGGGTTGAGTTTGTTCTTCTGCAGACCTTCAGTAATGCCAATTTCTTTTTTTTTTTTTTTTTAACAATCCGGGTTAAGTAACTTGCTCAAGGTTACACGGCCAGTTATTTCTGGGTGTGGTGCTAAGTATCTGAGCCCGGATTTGATCCCCATCCTGACACTGAGGCCAGTGCTCTTACTCGCTGTGCTACCTGGCCGCCCTACTAATGGTAATTTCATAAGGTGTAGGAAAATCCTAGGTAGGAATTTCTATCAGTGCAGCTCAGCAACATATCTGTAACTTAACCCCTTTGCATTTGTCCTTCGTTTTAGAAGAGGATCATGACATCAAGGAGATGATGACATAACTTACAACTGACATTTATTTGAGTGAGGGAAGGCTGTGTAAAGTCACCAGCCTCACTTTCTCCTCCAGAGCCATCTGTATCCAGTGACCAGATATCCATCAAGATGACTGCAGATGGCTCAGGATGCAGTGGGAGACCCTGTCTCTTTTAGTCTAAGGCCTTTTTAGGTACTCACCTAGAACAGTCTATATATATGAACAGTCTTCTTGACTGAAGCTATCCATTATACCTTGCTGCCTCTCTGTTCCTAGAATATTTTGTTAAAATAAGAAGGTACCAGCTCTCTTGTATAGCAATCATAGATTTAGAGCTGGAACAGGGCACTCTGAGGCCATCTAGTCCCTTTTTTTAATGAATGAGGAAACTGGACCACATAAGTTAATTGACTTGTCCAAGATCACACAGATAGCAAATGACAGGGCTAGGAATCAAATCAAACTTTACTGACTCCAAATCCTTCACTCTTTCCAATGCCCCCAAATCTCACTTTCACTCACACCCAACTGTGAGCCACTATCATAACTAACCCTCTTCAACAGAACTGGCCTTACCTACTTATATTATTTTCCCATCATGAATGGCAAAGTTGGTTCAAAGGCCCCTTTCAAATTTCTTACCCTGGATTTATTCTCTGCTGCTTTTTGCCCCAGAAGCCAAAATTAGGCCTCTGCTTTTGAGAATGACTGAAATGTCCTCAAAAATGCTAATCAGATTGAACTTTGGAGTAAAATATTCTCCTAATTTGCCAACTAATCTTAAATAAAACCTTAGATGTTTTTGAAGTCTGAGTATTGTGGAGTTTAGTTCACATTCTCATTTGCCGTTAATAGGCTAGAGGGGACAATCTGGACCAGTTGGTGGATCTCTGATACATCACTTTCTTGGAAGTTTAATCCATATCACTTTAGATCTAAAGTTGAACCACAGCCCTAGATGCCTGCCTGGCATTCCTGAGAAGCACTAGGCTGAAGTTATAAGTGTTAGGACAATACTGCCCTTCACCCAAAGTACACAGGTTGCTTTAAACAGTTCTAGTTTGATATTTGCTGATGTAAAAGCCCTTTGACCATTTCACAATCCATTTCTTTCAAGTGTTTAGAATTTCCCTGAAGAACATCTAAGGTTTTAAGATTCAGCCCAAAGTCATGGGAATATTTTGCTCTCTAATGTTACAAAACTTATTCTGATCGGCATTTTAGAAATTATTTAAGTTGGTGTGAAATGTATTTGTTAAGTATACTTTGCTACACATTTTCTGAACATTTAAGTACAGGTTTTAGGAAGTGTCCTCTGGGGGCTAGATGGTAATATGCCTTGTTCTCCAAAAGCTTATGTTCTAACTTGACATGGAAATATTTATTCACATACAATAGCCTCCGTTTAAAAAGACTATAGGAACACAGATAAAAAGCTGGAAGCAACCTCAGAGATTATTTAGTCCAACCCTCTCATTTAATTTTTTTTAAAAAAGGATTAGTGACAGTTTTCATCTTTATATCTCTACTGCTTCTGAATATATACCTCTCCTCTCTGCTACCCAATAAGGCTTCCATTGTAACAATGACAAAACAAAACAAAACACAGGGGGTTTTTTTGTGTATGCAAAAATCACCAACACATCAACTGTATCTGAAAGTGTATGTCACATGTCACACCCATAGTGCCTCCAAACAAAAGGAGGGAGGTGCATTTCCTCATGTCTTCTCCAAGGATAATCTTGGGCAGTTTAATTACATAGCGTTCAGTTTTATTTTAGTGTTCTTTTTCTTTACATTGTTGTAGTCATTGTATATATCATTTTCTTGGTGCTGTTCATTTCATTCATCAATTTGTGCAGGTTTTCTCATTCTTCATTTTTATTATTTCTTATAATTCAGTAATATTTCATTACATTCTCATATCACAATTTGTTTAACCATTGCCTAACTGATAGGTACTTATTTGTTTCTAGTCCTGATACCATAGCAAGTGTTGCTATGATTATTTTAATATGTATGGGACCTTTCTTCTTTCCTTGACACCTTGAGGTATATTATGCCTAGTAGTGAGATCTCTGGCTCAAGTGGTATAGATGCTCTGGGAACTTTTTTTGTGTGTGCATATTTCCAAATTGTTCGATGGAACAATTGGACCAATTCACAACTTCACTAACAGTGTATTAGTGGGCCTGTCTTGCATATTGTCCTATTCTTCATCTTTTTCCCATTTGATCTGAAGTCTCCTCTCTGGCTCCATGCCCTCCCACTCTTATGGGTGCCAGTTACCCTACATTGGAGACACAGTTTTAAAGCCTGCGTTCTTTAGTTTGGGTTTGATGTTGGGATGAAATGAGGCACTGATGAGTCACTGAACATTTAACAAAGGAAGTTTACTTTGCCCTAATACAGCAAGGATACAAGGGATGTGACTTCCCTCATCTCCATCTGAAAATGCATCTGGTCAGTCAGTCATCGGGGCATGGTGACTTGCCTGGTCTTGGGCACTCATCAAGTCTGAGAGGCTCTTAACCCACATGGCTGGGGCTTTTTGTTGTCCTGAAGCCAGGAAACTATGCCAGGGAAGCTGGAGTTATTCTGTTTTGAGGGGAAGAAGAGGTTTTCACCAAGAAACCACTAGGAAGGCTGGGGCTGAAGGAAGTTGTGTAGGGGATTGTGTATGGGGAGGGATGTATGTCAGAGAAATGGCAGCTGCGTTGGAAGTTGCTGTTCTAACACCCCACACACCCAGAAGTTCTGATTCCCTCTGTGAAGAATAAAAAACCCCAAGAGATAGAGTTTCTGAGTAATCAGTTTATTAGTTAGGCTAGCCAGCAATCAATAAATTAATGGTCAGGGGTTTCTTTTGGTAACCAAAGACAAACCCATAGAGTGCATGAAAGCCTTAGATATTTTTTTGAAAGGGAATGCCAAATGTTTAAAAAAAATGATTTTAAGGGGTGGCTAGATGGCACTGTGAATAGAGCATCAGCCCTGGAGTCAGGAGGACCTGATTTCAAATCCAGCCTCAGACACTTAACACACTCACACACACAAAAACTAGCCATGTGACGTTGGGCAAGTCACTTATCCCCAATTGCCCTACCTTCCCCCCTCCAAAAAGCAAAAACAAAATTTGATTTTACATGGAATTGGAGAAAAATAAAATACTAAGAAAAAATTAAAATTAAAAACGATTTTTTAAAAAGAAAAGGAATGCCCCTGACAATTGAAAATCAACCCTGATTAGTAGACATTTCATGAAGAGGTCTTCAGCAACTCCTGCTGAGAAAATGGCTTCATCATGAGACTCAGCCACCTCCAACCATTTGGACAGGGGAATCCATCTCCATCCAGATGACTCTGGTTTTCTGCTTCATAAACTGGGTCACCCTAAACTCTAATGGAGGGGTATGAGCACAGGGGCTCTTTTCCCTGGAGTAAGAACTCACCCAAACTGGATTCTGTTACACCCTACATAGAAGTTAAGTCTTTCTATCTTCCTTCTGCCTTTTTTATGCAGCATTTCCTTCTGTAATTTAGATACACACAGAAAAAAAAATGATTTACCTATAGAAGAGGTATGATGAGATTTACTCCATGATATTTCAAGCCTGCTCTTCTACCATCATTTCTATCACCTTTGTATTTTAAACGAGGGTATATACTTCTGAGGTGGCAGCAAGGTGGCTCAGTAGATAGAACCCTGTGCAGGGAGTCAGGAAGATCTGAACTCAAATCCATCCTCAGATGCTTACTAACTATGTGACCCTGGGCAAGTCACTTAATTAATTTGTTTACCTTAATCCATAGAGACGAAAATAGCAAATTATTCCAGTATTTTGGCCAAGAAAGACCCATGGACAGTACTGGTGTGATATGATTCATGGGTCACTAAGAATCAGACACAACAAATGTACTTCTGTGTACTTTTGCAAAGAAACCTTTTAACAAACCATTAGATCTTTCCATAGTCTCCCTGTTGTTATTTTTTTGTTGTTGTTATTGTTGTTAACATTTGGGGTACCCTTTTCTTTATAGTTTTTCTCCTTTTTTTCTAGGGTAATTTATATCATTCCTTGTGCCATCCATTGTTGATGTATTTGTCATTCATAAACTTTTTTTATCTCAGTTTTAGTAAACCAATGGTTTGCTCAGCTCTGGTTTTCTTCCTAGGAATGTTCCAATTACCTTTTTCTTGAATCTCTCTTTTTTTCATTGTTAGGCTCATATTTCAAAAGCATGTCACTTTAGATGCATTTTGAGCCCTTTTGTCTTTTGGAATACAATATTCAATTCCCTTTATTGGTTTGCGATGGGTGGGTGTAGAATAATTTTGTGTTATTCCAATTTCCCTTGGTCATTTGGAAAATTTGTTGTTTGTCTTTGGAATCATAAAATCTAACCTTTATGTTTCTTCAAGTTTTTAGCATAAGTTTGTTTTTCTTTTGTTTTTCCCGGAAGAAATCTGTGGATTCTTTCAGGTGGCAGTTTGTTGTCTATGTTTAGAAGTTCTGGACAGATTTCTTGTATTATGCCTTGTATTACAGTGTTCAGGTTTTTGTTTGTTGTTTTTTTTAACTTGTTATGTTCTTCTGTTTGAGGAAGATTGGCTTTATTTATTTCTTCCTGCTACTCTACTAAGTTACTCCCACCCCTTGGGAACTCAAATTTTCACTGGTCTTAGTATCTACCCTAAATAATTTCAACAGGATCAGAACTGGACACAATTGGATGATTGTAGAGCCATGCATGAGCAGCTTTCCAGAAGAATGCTACTGTAAACAGGTTTTAAGATTCTGATTGCACAGTATAGTGAACACCCTATTTATTCCATAACAAATTAAAGCAAAACATTCACAGAAAATCAAGGTACAGTATTCACAATATTACAACTTATCACAGAAAATCACAATATAGTATATCCACAGCAGCTAATCACAGAGGTTTGATTAGTTACTAAGTGCTAAGCAACTGCTTACTTGCCAATACAAAAAGGGGTCTTCAAATTACCATTATAATGACAGTCTCTTTTTCTTTAGACTTGGTACAACCACATACATTCTTGGACCCTGCTCCAGTTCCCTCTGTAGGTCAGTATAAGCATCACTGAAGCACAGAGTACTTTTAGGCTGCTGTTCCAGCCAGAGAGAGCTTTTGGCTTTTGATTTTCCATAGTGATAGTTGTAGGGGGAGGAGGAAAGTTGAGTTCTATTGTGAGCACATGTATTTGCTTGTGCAGACCTGTCAGATGTGGAGGTTGGTGGGAAAAGGGGTGCAGAATGAGTCTGTTAGGAATTAGGGATTAACCTTCTCTGGTGTTAGTTCATTGGTTGTTACCTCATTTGTTTTCTTGATGTCTTAGGTGAAATTGCTACATCTCTTACTCATAATTATCATTTTGGAGAAGTTTGAGAAGTTGCAAGTATCAGAGCAAGTACCTAGTTTACATCTTGTGGGTCACATTACAGAGAATATGAGTGTGTATGTATATGTATATATATATATACATGTGTGTGTATGTGTGTATGTTGTATGTATACACATGTATACATTCACATCTTATATGTACATAGTTATTTTCAATTAGTCTCCCCATGTGAGCTTCTTGAGGGCAGGAATAATGTTTTTTCCCTTCTTTGTATCTATAGCACTTAGAATAGTGCCTGCCACATAGTAAGCATTTAATAAACACTATTAAATAATAAATTTCTTAAATAAATTTAATAAATAAAAAAGCTTAATGAAAGCTTTAATGAATGACTGATTAACTGACGCAGATTTTTTTAAATTGATGACAAAATGAATTATGGTATAGACACTTAAAATCCAGAGAAAATACATTTTTATATCTTTTCCATCGAGAATTTTTAAAACTTTTATTAATATTTTTTGTTTTTATATTATATTACAGATTACTCCTATTTCATAAGTCACTTTTAATAAAGTAAACCAATTAAGTAAAACTAATATAATAACACAGTGATTTCATCTGAAAGTGCATGCAACATTTCACATCTGTAAAAAACCTTCTACTTCTCTGTTTTGTAAAAATTAAGAGAAATCTGTTTACTCTCCCTACCAAAATCACCCTATTAAAAAAAATAAAAACAAATTTATTGTGATAAATATGCATAGCCAAGCAAATCAAATTCCCTCAATGGCAGTATATGAAAATGCATATATCTCATTTTGCACTCTAATTCTGTCAAATCTCTGTAATGGATAATATCATTGGACATAAAAACCTTGCAAACAAATTCAAAAAAGCAAAAATAATATACACATACTTTACTGATCACAATGCAATAAAAATTATTTTAAAGGGCTGTTTTTAAAAAGTTTTAAAATCAACTAGAATATAAACATTTTTTTATAAGCAATCAGGGTTAAGTAACTTGCTCAAGGTTACACAGCCAATTATTTCTGGGTGTGGTGCTAAGTATCTGAGCCCAGATTTGATCCCCAGGTCATCCCGACACTGGAGCTGGTGCTCTTACTTGCTGTGCCACCTGGCTGCCCCGAAGACAGATGGATTTTTTTTTTAAAGCAATTGGGGTTAAGTAACTTGCTCAAGGTTACACAGCCAGGAGTTTCCGGGTGGGTGCTAAGTGTCTGAGCCCAGAAAATCTAAACATTTTCATCCTAAAGAATTGTAAGATCAAAAAACAAATCATAGAAACAATAGATAATTTCATTACAGACAATGACAACAATGGAAAAATATTCCCATATTTTGAGGATGTAACCAAAACATCCTGAGAGGAAAATTTCTATTCCTAAACATGCTTATTGTCAAAAAAGAGAAAGAACAGATCAGTGAACTGGGAATGCAACTAGAAATTCTGAAAATTAAATAAGAAATTAACAAAAAAAATTTAAAACTGAGTTAATAAATAAAATTGGGAGCTGCTTGTTTTGGGAAAGAAACAAAAAAATTGGGTAAACCAATAGATGATTTTATTAACAAGGAGAAAGAGGGGGAGGCTGGGTGGCACAGTGAATAGAGTACCAGCCCTGGAGGCAGGAGGACCTGGGTTCAAATCTGACCTCAGACACTTAACACAAAACTAGCCATGTGACCTTGGGCAAGTCAACCCCAATTTCCCTACCTTCCCCCTTCCAAAAAGAAAAAAAAAGAGGAGAAAAAGGGAAAAAATATGAGTATCAACAATTAAATAGGAGAATTCACAAGTGAAGAAGAAATAAAAGATATTTTTAGACACTATTTTATCCAGCTGTGTGACAATAAAAACAGCAACATAAATGAAATAGATGCATGTTTAAAAAAATATTAAATACGCAAATTAACAGAACAAGATAGCAAAATTTTCAATGACCTAATCTTCAGAGGAAGAAATTGAACAAACCATAAAAGAATTTCATGAGGAAAAACCCTAAAGAAGCAGATGAATTCAAAGTAAATTTTGCCAAACATTTAAGGAACAATTAATTCTACTATTATAGAATTTTTTTGCAAAAATACCAAAAGAAAGGAACCTACCAAATTCTTTCTATGATGCAGAAATTATCTCAATACATAAACCAGGGAAATTCAAAGCAGAAACAGAAAACTATAGACTACTATCCCTAATGAATATTCATGCAAAATTTTTAAATAAAATATTAGCAAAGAGACTAAAACAACATGTCACAGAAATTACACACCATGACCAGTATGAATTTATAGCAGAGATACAGAAATGAATTGATCTTTCTTCAAAATAATAAATAGTATATATCTAAAACCAAGAGCTACTATTATTTTTAATGGAGATAAACTAGAATCCTTCCTAATAAATTCAAAGGTCAAACAAGGATGCCCACTATTACCACTTCTATTTGACTAGAAATGTCCACAATAGCAATAAGGCAAGAAAAAAGGAAATAAAGGGAATAAGTATAGGCAAAAAAAAAAATTCTCACCTTTTGTAGATGATATAATAGTGTACTTAAAGAACCCTAAAGAACAAAATAGAAATTAATTGAAATAATTAATAACCATAAAAATTGAAGGATATAAAATAAATCTGCACAAATCATCAGCATTTCTACTATGACAGCAGTAAAACCAAGCAAGAAAAATTTCATTTAAAATTATTATAAAACATGTAAAATACTTAGGAGTCTATCTTCCAAAATACACAAAAGAACTATATAGATACAACTATGAACCTCTGAAATTTTTACAGAAATATAGACAGATCTAAATAATTGGAAAAATATTAATTGCTCATTGGTAGGATGAGTCAACATAACAAAATGACAAAAACCAAATAAATTTATTTAATACTATACCAATAAAATTACCAATGAATTACTTTATAGAACTAGAAAAAATAAAATTCATATGAAGGGGGAAAGTTCAAGAATATCAAGAGAAATAATAAAAAGAAGGGGGAATGAAAGGAGCATAGGAGTGCCAACTCTCAAACTCTTCTGCAAAGCAGTCATTATTCAGATAATTTGGTAATTATCGGGGGGGGGGGACAGAGAGAAAGGGAGGGAGAGAGAGAGAGAGAGAGAGAGAGAGAGAGAGAGAGAGAGAGAGAGATTAATAAACAGAGCAGATTAGTTCTCAACTTGTTATCTAACACATTTGATAAACAAAAAGACCCCAGCTATTGGAATAAGGACTCACTATTTGGGATAAAAAAAAAACTTCTGGGGAAATTGGACAGCTCAGCTATATGGAAGAAATTAGATTTAAATCAACACCAAACCCCTTATATGAAGATAAACTCCAAATGAGTGTGGGGCTTCAATATAAACGGCTATGTCATAAACAAAGAAAAGAAACATGGGGGTGTGGGGGGGAATACCTGTCAGTTCTGTGGATAGGAGAAAAGTTCATGACCAAATAAGGAGTAGAGAGAATCACAAAAGATAAAATGGATAATTTTGATTACATAAAATTAAATTTTTTTGCACAAACAAATCTAATAAAGTTAAGATTAATAGGTAAGATTAACTGGAGAAAATTTTTGCAGCAAATTTCTTTGATAAAGGTCTCACTTGCAAGATAAATAAAGAACTGATTCATATTTTTTAAAAAAAAAGTCATTCCCTAATTATAAATGAAAGGATATGAAGTTTGATTGGAAGTTTGAATGGAAGAAACTGAGGCTATTAACAGTTGTGGGCAGAAAATGTTCCAAATCACTGCTGATTAGAGATATGAAAATACAAGGAGTTCTAAGATTCTACCCAACACCTTTCAGAGTGGCAAGGATGAGCAAAAAATGGAAAATGATCAATGGTGGAGGGGCTTACTTTCTAGAGCTTCACCACTTTAGACTATACAGCATGAGGCACTAAGGTGGCATAGTTGATAGAGTACTGAGCTTGGAGTCAAGTAGATCTGACTTCAAATCTGACATCAGATGCTTGCTAGTGGCATGACCCTGGGTAAGTCATTTAACCTCTGTTTAACTCAGTTTCCTTAACTGTAAAATGGGGAAAATAATAGCACCTACCTCCCAGAGTTGTTCTGGGGCTATAATGAGATAATATATGCAAAGCACTTAACACAATGCCTGACACATAGTAGGTTCTATATAAATGCTAATTACTGTCATTATGCAGCCTTCAATGCCAGAACGAGGCAGTTCACTGACAAAAATCTGGAAATGTTTTGCTTCATACCCCAGGTGCCAGAGTCTCAGAATTATCTTGCTCAGGAACATTTGTTCCCAAGGACTTTCTTTTCCTGTATTCTTGGTGAATCACTAGCTTCATGTTTCCCAAGCTTCAAAGACCAATCTTGAGTCATTCACCTCAGATAACAATGAAGCTCAGATGTGAAGAACAGACAGGTGTTTCTGGACCTTTTTCTCCTGCATAAGAGTTCATTCCCAGGCTTCAAGTAGCCTGTGATTCATTCCCAGACAGCTGTTTCTGAGGGGAGGGTATTTGGATCTGTTTCCAAGCCCATGAGAGTGCCACCTGCCTCCTTTTGACTCCAGCTGCTTGGGATCTGAGAAAACTGAATCACTAGCAATATTCTTTCTTTCATTCTGACCTTATTTGTCCAGGGCACTGCTATTTTTCCCAGACTCTCAAAGGTGTAAGGGACCCCCATGGCCTAGTTCCATTTGTCGGTGAACAAGGATCCCTACCTATTCCAACATACCAAAGAAGGAGGCACCTAGCCTTCACTTTAACACTTCAAATTGGAGAAAATTCATAACCATCAAAGGTCATTTGTCCCCTCTTTGGATACCCTAGTTAGTAGGAAGTTTTCCTTACATAAAGTGCTAGTCCTTTCAAATTTGGACAATTGTGCTTATGGAAAGGGGCAGGAACAAAATATTAATGAGGAGACCTGGGATAAAGCAACCCCTCAGAGAAAAATGTTTGTGGACACAGACATTGCTTGGAGAATCTGAGAGAAAATAGGCTTCAAAGAAAAAGTACTTACTGAAAGGTAATGATGGCTGAAGTATCTTCTTTCTTAGCAGCTAATTCACATAAACTCTGATAAGTGTAACTTTTGGTGACTATTGAACAATTGTATATTGCCTATTTGTGGCATGTATGATAGATTAGGGTACCTAACACATTCCCCTCTCCTCTTTTTGTGCCTTCCATTCTGCATTTTAATCACACACGCACACACGCACACATACACACACAATAACCATAGAGTCCATAGGCAATTCCCACACCTTCAGTTTTCACATTTATGTTGTATTGTATTTGGCACCCTTTTTTCTTTTGTGTTCTCTTGCAAAGAAATCTCTCAATACTCCTTCTGTTGTGTTACTGTTGTTTTTAAACCCATATTTCTAGGACTTTTTTCCCTCCTTTTTTTTTCTGGAGTAATTCATTTTATTACCTATGCCTTCCCTGGTTGCTGTATTTGTTTACCTTTCTTGTATTTCTGTTGTCTGTTTGCTAAGCAAACAATATGCTCTTGGCTGATTTTATTTGCAGGAATTCTTCCAATTCCTTATGCATAATTCTCATTTTAGAGGTTTGAGAGGTTGAAGGATCACTGAAAATGTCTAGTCCACCATCTTCTTGGCCATGTGGCTTGGGCATGTAGGATATAGATATGAATTTTGGTTTCTTCCTCTAATATCTCTATATTAGACATTTTCTGTATTCCTATGACCTCTCAAACCTCTCTAAAATAGGAATCACTTCACATAAGAAGAGGCTACTTTGAACTAGGAGAGAATCTGAAACAAAATCCAGGAAAGACAGAGTCTGAGAGAGGCTAAAAAAACAAAATGGAGAAAGAAAGGAAAAAACAGAAGCAGAGCAGAGACTATCCCCCTGCTACCTGAAGACAGTTGAGCTTAACCAAATCCAGCACAAAGGATAATTCATAGAAAAGTAATTGAACTGAGAACCTAGAGCTTATTTTGCCTTACTGACATGACTGGAGAAAGACAGGCTTTGTGTCTATTGCTGGGAACTGATCTGATTGGAAGAAAAGTTTTGCAGTTGGGAGCTAATTGGAAGGACAGTTCTGATGTTTAGAAGAGCTGAATAGAAAGGAGAGGCTTGTCTTTCTTTCCATCATGACTTTAGAGAGAGGAAACCTTTCAGAGCCCTTTCTTTTTCATCCCTTTTTATCATCTATGGTTTGAGAGGGGGAAACCTCTCAGAACCAAGCCAAGAGAGTAGGTCTGAATAGCTCTGCAGGTTTCCAGGTTTAGAGGAACTGCATTTTCTAAAAACAAACAAAGTATACTACTGTCTTAGAGCTCAATCAAGGAATGTTATGAAGAATAAATCCATATGAGACCAAATGGTACAGACCAGGGGTAGGGAACTTGTGGCCTTGAGGCCACATGTGGCCCTCTAGGTCCTCAAGTCTGGCCCTCTGACTCAAGGGCTGAACTTGAGGATCTAGTGGGCCACATGTGGCCTCAAGGTTACAGGTTCCCCACCACTGATACAGACTATTCTCTAAAGAGACCAAATACAACAAGGCTTGTAGTCCAGAGTCATAAGTTGCTTCAGGGACATAAGTTTTCTTACTCATGTGCTTCCTTGCTAGGTTTCCATAGGTTTGTGTACATTTTTCCCATAGGAAATGTGTGTAATGATGGGAGCTTGTGACCTAGGCTTATTTTTTTATGTTTATATTTAATAATTATGTTATAATTATTCATGACTTGCATACTGTGTAGTAAATGTTCCATAATTAAGTGTTAACTGTGGTATCTTGGCTGATTTATTTGAATGGGAAGCACAGCAATAAGATCTCTGGAGATATAGCTCTAAGTAGTAGATGTATAGTTTTTGCCACAGAAGGGTTATCCCTAGAACCCTTGGCTGCTGTATTTGTTGCAGCAGCATGGCCATTCCTTCTGGTAAAACCCTGCTCTGTCAGCTCCAGTGTATTCTAGAGGTGAGTGAGTCAAGGCAGGGAGATAAAAGAGAAAAGAGATGGGGGTTTGATGCTCAAGTCCCATGACCACACCCAAAGTATGCTGATACAAATCAAAATGATCCATTACTCCTAGTTTAGTTCTTTACAGTCAACCAGAAGTCCAAACCCTTTTCACAGAGTCGCCTTTCAAATATTTAAAGACATTTATCATGACTCTCCTGAGCAAAGGTATGCTGGGTAAATGTTTAACAACTGGCTCTCTAAAAAAAAACAAACCATACACACAGTACACTTCTAAGTTTAATCTGCATTATCTCCATCACTCTCTTAAAGCTATGCAATCAACAAAATAATAAATCAAGCCCTGATTTGTAGCATTTACTAATTTCTGAAAATTGACTTTCATAAGCTATTTTGAGTTGGCTCCAGTCAGCCTGCCTCTAGTTATTCACTTCTCCATGCTAAATATTTCCAGTTTGTTGATCTGATCCAAGTGTGTCAAGATGTTGAGGCCCTTCATCATCCTAGTTCAATTTAAGAAGCATGTTTTCAGTACAAAGCATTGTGCTAGGTACTGAGGATATAAATATAAATACCAGCAAAAAAAATAAACTCCCTCAAGAAGCTGGAGGTGGTGGGGACATAACATATGCCACTGAATGATACAAGATAATTTGAAGAGGGTGAGTGCACCCCCCCCCAAAAAAAAAACAAAGAAAAAACAAGTCAACAACATCAACAATAACACCCTGGGCTTTTCATAGGAGGTGACATCTCAGCTGAGCTTTGAAAGAGAGTAAGAATTCTAAGAGGTGGAGTGAGGAGAGAATGCATTTCAGGTAAAAGGGTAGAAGGTAGAAGCCTGAGTTTGGGGAATAGTAAATAGGCTAGTTTGGTGAGAAATTAGAGTGCATAAAGGGGAAATAAGTCCAGAAAGGGTCGTTAGAGTCATTGCAAAAGGCTTCAAATGCCAAACTGAGGAGTTTGTATTTTATCTTAAAAGGAAAAGAAAACCATTAAAGATTCATGAACAAAAAAGGAATATGGTCAGATTTATACCTTAGAAAGATTATTTTGGAAGTTGTTTGGAAGATATACTGGTTAGAGGAGAAACGAGGAATAGGGAGACCAATCAGGAGGTTATTTTATTGATCCAGATGAAAGTGTATGACCCAGAGGGGTGGCTATGTGAATGGAGAGAAGGGAACAGACCAAGACATTAGGAAGGTAGAATCAGCAAGACTAGAAAACTTACTGCATACAGAATAAAGCATTGAGGCTACCTCCAATATTGCAAACCTGGGTAACTGTCTGGATGCTCTCAAGCCTATCAGTGTCCCTCCTAAGGGGTGACATACAGAACAGAAGATATTTCTCCCAATGTTGCTTGACTAGGGTATGGCTGATGGTGCAGTGGAGAGAGCAATGGAACCTGGATTCATTTCCTAGCTTGGCCGCTGAAGAGCTGTGTGACCTTGGACAAGTCATTCCCTGGGCTTCAAGTTTCCCCATCTGTAAAATGAGGCGGTTGCAATTACAGGATAAGCACTAAGGTGCCTTTGAGTTCCCAATCTATGATTCCATGGTATAGTTATACTTGTACGTTCCACATCCTGCACATTCTCCTCTTAATGCAGTCTATTAACTCGCTGTCTTTCATTTCTCTCACAAGCTTCGTTTCAGGGACATACATTTTCTATAACTTTGTGATAATTTTATTAATAATAACTAACATTTATATAGCACCCATTATGTGCCAGGTACTAAGTTAAGCACTTTATGATTATTATCTTATTTGGTCCTTACAATGACCCTACAAGGAAGTACTGTTATTATTCCCATTTTACAGATGAGGAAATGAACACAAACATAGGTTAGGAAGGTTGCCCAGAGTCACACAGCTAGTAAGTATGTGAGGTCGGATTTGAAATCAGAAAAATTAGTCTTCCTGACTCCAGACCCAGTGGTCTAACCACTGTCACCAAAGAAAGCCCCACAAGTTCACAGTGGAGAGCCTAGAGTGGGCAGGACTCATCTATACATGGTTGGAGCTTTATAGGAAACATAACTAAAAATAAAGTTTCCTTATGGAAAAAAAAAAAACAGTCCTCTTTCCCCAGAACACACCCTACAGTCAGCTTTAGCAATGAAACACTCTACTTGCTACAGTATTTTTCCCTAAAGCCCTGACCAAGAGTTGGAAGGGAGCTTTTACAGGTCACCTAGTCTAATAACCTTATTTCACAGACGAGAAAACTGAGGTCCAAAAAGTTTAAATGATTTGCCTATGGTCACCCAGTTCATAAGTAGGAGAATGAGGAAATGAAGCTATGTCCTCAGCACCATCAATCCAGTTTTCTTTCCACAGAACCATATTGTTGTCACACCTGTACCACCTGCAGAGCCTTTGAATCCTTCAATCTCAGGCCCAAATACCTATAATTCTTTCAATAGGGAAGAAAAGAGGAGAAAAAGTTTGTGTGGTTGTGTCCTTGGCAGAACACTGTATCTTCTGCACAAATAAACAAGCCCACTTTCTGTCCTGAAGAGCCTTCCTCTTGGACTTCCTCCAGGTTTCAGGTTTCTTCAGATGCTCCAAGAGGCAGAATTCTCTATTTAAGAAGTTCTGTCACAAGGCAGGAAGCATGAGCTAGCAATAAAAAAAACTCATGACCTAATTATAGGTAGAATTCTCCCAAAGGCTTCAAACAGGCCTAACCATCCACGTTTTTACCAAAATTCTGACCCTTCTTTAGACTTGTCTTATAACTATTATGCAAATTCCTTAAGGACAAGGATCATGTCTCTCCCTATGAATTATGCATGTATATGTGTATATGTATATGTATATGTATGTGTGTGTGTGTGTGTGTGTACGCACACACATACATACACTCACAGAGGCAGCCAGGGAGTGCAGTAGATATAGTGCTGGGTCTGGAGTCAGAAAGTCTCAACTTCGTGAGTTCAAATCTGATCTCAGACACTCACCAACTGTGTGGCCCTGGGCAAGTCACTTATTGTCTCAGTTTACTCATCTGTAAAATGAGCTGGAGAAGGAAATGGCAAACCACTCCATTATCTTTCCCAAGAAAAACCCAAATGGGGTCATAGAGAATTGTACACAACTGAGAAACGATTAAGCAACATATATATAGATATATGTGTGTATATACATATATGTGTGTGTGTGTATGTATTTGAAGTCTAATCAAATCTAATCAAATGACCTCTGTTAGCTGTTGAGCAAATTTAGCTGCCCAGGTAAGTTCCCAAGAATCTCCAGGGCAGTACCTAATGGTAGAGGCCTTGAAGTGATATAGTAGATAGAGTACTTGTCTTGGAGTAAGACCTGAGTTTGAGTTCTACCTGGCACATTTACAAGCTGAATGACCCTGAGCAAGTCATTTTGCCACCTTTCTGCATCAGTCTCTTCATCCGTAAAATGGGAATAATCATAGCACCTACCTCACAGGGTTGTTGTAACAATGAAATGAAATAATGTATTTAAACTGCTTAACCAGTCACTAAGCATTTATTAAATACTTTTATTATTTATTTATTATTATTAAAAGCACCACTATGCTAAATGCTAGGGACATAAAGATAGGCCAAAAAAGTGACTACAAAAATGCTACCTAATATTATTATTAATAGGCCTCAGTCACATCTAAGTTGATCTGATCTGTTTTACCAACCCCAGGCCATAGGAATCAAGCAAACTTATTTGTTACATCCCATCCTGTTCTAGTCCTGGGTATATGTGGAGCCTGTTTAAAGTGGCAAATAGGAACCTGGAATCTAATATTTGCTTGTGTGCTTTCACTTTCAAGATATTCTACCAATTTATTAGGCTATGGGCATCACTCAGAAGTCCTTGAGAGAAACCTTCAGCAGTTCTGACAGGCTAGTCTGGGCTTTGGAAGCAATGACGCACAAACACACACAAAAATATACAAAATGATGCATTCTTTTGCAGAGTTGGCACAGTGCTCTAAGTTGCCAGACTCAGGAAGATAGGCGTGATAAACTGTCTGACATTAGGGGAACCCTCCAAAGGGATAGAAATTTCATCAGTAAGATGGTGCTGAGAACCAGTGTGTCCTGCTTGTTAGGCATCATACTATCTCATGCTACATTGGCTGGCAAAGACATAGCAAATCAGACCATAAAGACCAGCTTGTCCCTCATGAGGCTCATGCCCAAAGCATGGCGGCAAGATGAGACCAAGCTCTAGTCCAAATGGAAGCTGGAAATAGGTATCTTCCAACTTATTATATTAATAGATTGTGTACTAGCTAGACACCAGCTTTTTAAGTTGTTTGTTTCTATGGAAAATGCATTCCAAGCTCCAAGCAATTGTAAGAAAGGTTAAATTCTCAGGCTAAGCCTACAAAAGCCGTATTTAGCCCACAATGTAGCAAAACTGTAGTCCTAATAGTACTATAAAACCATACATCCTTCAGAATATTCTTCATATGGGAAAAATCCATGAATTACAGTGAAGGAATTCACCATTTTCTGACAAATGTTAACTCTTTTATTACTTAACCAGATCAATAGATCAGAAGGTCCCCATTACTTCACCTTAATTTAAGCTAACCTTTTTTAATACATTAAGGAAGCATTAAGGAAGTCTCTGGTGTTAGTGGCTAAGGAAGAATAAATACCTGCTTCTTTTTTAGAGTTGTAGGTGAGTTCATCTGCCAGGACTTCCTCCTTCCAGGAGGGGCCATTGAGACCTCCCCTTTGACTGCTGAATTTTGCATATTATGCCATCTTGGAACCAAATAATCATCTGAGGGCAAGAACTCTTCCTTCCATTTCAGCCTTTGAATCCCCAATGCCTAGCACAGGATCTGCCACAAGGGAGGCACTAAGAAAATGCTTCATTCTCAATTGCTTGGTGGAGATGACTTTCTTTCCTGTGTAATTTGGCATTCTAGTATTTGTGCATAACCGAATTGTTCAATTAAGAAGGCTTTTGTGGGGCTTTGGGTTTTGTTCCTGGTTGTAGTTTGCATTTCAGCAGCATTGGTCCTTGATCTTACCTTTGGTGCTTCTTTTTAGAAAAGTCTTAGCAGGAGAGAAGTATTTTTGTACTTTACCCATATTCTCCTCAGCACCTGCTTATCATCTCTGCTCACCCACTTCCATCTTGGCTTCCAGGCTTTCCTAGTCTCTATCTCAAGTCTCATTGAGCCTAAGCAGTTAAAAATGTCTGTGCTCTTTTGTTCTCAATTAATAGATTTGGCTTCTCTACAATGCAGCTTGTTCTCTTTCTATTTTTATTCTTTCTCACCAGAAACCCAAAGGAGAAAGGAAGTGAGGATTTAAATTAAGGTGATAGAGGTGGAATGGACAACAGTAGACCAGCTGGGCAGAAATAAAACCCTATAGGTGTCACAGAGTGTGCCAGGCCTGCAGTCAGGAAGACTCATCTATCTGAATTTAAATCCTAAGAGACTACTATGTGACCCTTGACAAGTCACTTAACCTTATTTGCCTTAGTTTCCTCATCTGTAAAATGAGCTGGAGGAGGAAATGGCAAACCACTGCAGTAGCTTTGACAGGAAAACCCCAAATGGGATTGTGAAGAGTCAAACACAACTGAAATGACTTAATAACAAAAAAAAATTGATAGGATGGGAGGGACCAAGGAAGAAAAAGCAAGTGAAAGACATTACCAAGTTTTGAGCCTGGGTGACTGACTAACTACCATTAATACTAGTGGGAAAGTCCAGAGGAGCTGGTTGGAGTGTGGACAGCGGGAATTCAGCTATTCTAAATATGTTGAGTTTGATGCATCATTAGGACAGCCAAATGGAGATTCCTATCAGACTGTACTGGGTCCTGGGGATTGAAGAAGTGTTTGGGACTGAAGAAAGAGATTTGGAAGTTATCTGTGCAGAGGTGATAGCAGAAGCTAATGGAGATGAGAGATGGGAAGGAGTATAACAATAACAGAAGGCAGATAGAGAGGAGATAAGAGGGTTTGGGACAGAGCCACAATCACAGGGGTAGAATCAGAAAAACGATTCCCTGTGGCCTAGTACAACTTCCTTTTATGAATAAGGAAAGTGAGGCCCAGGGAAGTTGGCACCTATGTGATCTCGGTAAATTCAGCACTTTTCCACCATCCTAAACTTGGGGAATGCTAATATTTAGGTGAGACATAGGAAAAAAAGAGCTAGTAAAGCAAAGAAATATGAAAATATTAAATAGAATTAAGAGAAGCTGGAGAATGCAGGCATAGAAACCAAGGGTGGGAAAAATTTCAAAGCAGAGCAGTCAATAGCATCAAGTGCAATGGAGAGGTTAAAGAGGATGGGTGACTAGGAAAAACTAACATGGCACTGGGGAAATAGCACTGACTGTGGAATTTAAAGGACCTGGGTTCAAATCTTACCTCTGATGCTTAAACCTATGTGACCTTGTAATGTAACACCAAGGAAGGCAACTTCCCAAGGTTCAAAATACCAGCATAGGTGCTCTCCATTTTATTCAGTGATAAACCAAGAACAGAGAAGATCAAAACATGACATCATTCAAAATACAGCATTTACTAAGTGTGATTAAATCATCTCCAAGGACTACCCCACCCCAGGACCTTCCAATCATTCAATCAATTACAAAGTCTCTGTTCTAAATACTTCTCCACCCCTAGGCTGTACCTTCATTTGGTCCATCACAAAGCACAAAAAGGTCAAGAGTTCCCCACCCCTGGATCTCAATTGAATCTACCCCAGAGTTACATCAAGTTTAAACACAGCACTTAATACCCAAATGGAGGTCTTTTCTTCATCTTGACAGGAGGCAAGTTCTCAACAATCTTAGTTCCTGGGGAGACAAGGCTTAGCAAGGCCACAAGATATATTGCCAGTCCCTTCATTAATTCATCCTCTGTCTGTAGAACAGTCCTAGAACCCCTGAAAACATTAGCAAAACCCTCTCCCAGGATTTCTGTAAACATACAACAAGAAAATCCTTCTTCAGGGCTTCTGAACCAACAGAAAGGTTCCCAGACCCCTGCAACAACAGCACTGTCCTTCACCAGTGGACAGTATTCATTCTGTCTGCAGGACAGTCTCCAGACCCCTGCAACAACAGCACTGTCCTTCACCAGTGGACAGTATTCACTCTCTGTCTGCAGGACAGTCTCAGGGCTTCTTAGCCAAAAGCCAGGTTCCAGGACTTCTTCAACAACAGGACTGTCTTTCACCAGTGGACAAATCTGGCAAAACAACATCAAAACAGACAGACAAAGTACCAGCAAAACAGCCATGTCTCCTCAGTCCTTGGCAGCTCAGGGGGCAGGTCTCAAAAGTCCAGGGCAATTCAAAGCAGCCTCTCTCCACAAGGTGCTACTTCCAAAAAAAAGTTCTTCTGCCTCTCACTTGTCTCTCCAAATCTACGTCACCAGCTCCTCCCAGTTCGTGTCTCTCTTTTCAAGTCAACAAGTCCATCCCACAGGTGGGATTAACAAGCTCTGGGTTTTAACACAATCAATTTGAAAAACTAAGCAATTACAGGGGAATCTTTAAATGCCATTACTATCACAGACCTTGGGCTTAAATTTCTTCATCTGTAAAACGGAGGGGAAATGGATTAAGTGGTTTCTGAGGTTCCTTCCTGATCTATAATTCTCTAGGTTTTGTAATTAAGATTTTTGAATAGAGCTGTGTTAGTAGAGACTTACAAAAAGGTGAACAGCCAGTAAGGGAAGGTATTTCATAATGGCTACTATTTATTTTGAGATAGTAGCCATCTTCAAATTTGAAACAATAAGGTGACAAATCTATTGCCTATACCTCTATCATTAACTGTATAAGAAATGAAAGTATTTTAACCAAGAAAGATGAACATAGTGGGTCAAATCTCACAAAATAAGAGAATTGGGAAAGAAAACCTGAGCATACAGTAGTATCTGTTGTACCCAGAAAAGGCAATGAATGGAGGCTTGAGGAAAGGCTAGATTTTAAGAAGAACTAACAGAAGTGAACTAAGGTAGGTGGAAGAAATATTGCCAGGGTGAAGTAGGGAGTCCAGGAGAACCTCAGGAAGTGAATTAGCAAGAGAAAGTTTTCTTGGTTGTGTTTGTCCTTCATTTTCAAAGAGGACCTTGACATCAGGGAATGATGACATGACTTGCTGTTGACTTTGATTTGAGAGAGGGAGGGTTGTGCAAGGTCACCAGCCTCACTTTCTCCTCCAAAGCCATCTGGGACTGGTGGCCAGATATTCATCAGGACAACTGGAGATAGATGCAATGGGAGAGACCCTGGCCCTTTTAGGCTAAGTCCTTTTCAGGTTCTCACCTTGAGTGAGGTAATGCCCATTCAGTGAATAGACCTCTTTAAGAAGTCAGTCAAGGGATGTTCCCCTTAATTTTTTTTAAATCAAACTGGGAGAGGAAGACCCTCAGGGTTGCTATTCAAAAGAGAAACAGTTACTATTGACATTCACTCTGAGCCAGGAGGGCCTAAAATACAGCCATCAAGTAGAACTTGGGCAGGGACCTATGGTGGTCCAGTCTACGAGCTTCAGAGTGAAATGGGTTTAGGTTTGGTCTAGAGAAAAAAGACAGAAAGAAAGACAAGGAGAAAGAAAGAGACAGGGAGGAAGGAAGGAAGGAAGGAAGGAAGGAAGGAAGGAAGGAAGGAAGG
>NW_027187419.1:85923326-85980960 GCF_028583685.1 Petaurus breviceps papuanus | reverse complement strand
AGGAAGGAAGGAAGGAAGGAAGGAAGGAAGGAAGGAAGGAAGGAAGGAATCTAGCCAGTAAACCCCAAGTTAACTGGGCAGCTTTTGGTCATCAAAATTTACCTTCCTTTGTAGAGGAGGAGAGGGAGAGGGAGAGGACTAGCTGAGTTACCCAAATTCTTGGAACCCCATTCAGGCAACTTGGAATACTCACAGGTTGTGTTTTGTGTTTCGTTTTTGAAGAGGATCATGACTTCAGGGAAATGACTGACGTCTTAAAGAGGCCTTTTCACTGAGTGGTTATTACCTCACTCAAAATGAGAATTTCAGGCCTTAGCCTAAAAGGGTCCGAGTCTCCCATTGCATCTTGAGCCATCTCCACTCATCATGATGAATGTCAGGATGGACCCATATAGCTCTATAGGAGAAAGTACAGCTGGTGACCTTGCACAACCCTCCCTCACTCAAATCAAAGTCAAGATTTCTTGGACCCGGCAGAGGAGGAGGGAGGCATTTCTTGCCCCAGCAACTATATTTTCCATTTCTTTTATTTTTATTTAGCAAGCAGATATTTATCTACCTCAACTAACCTGAATTCATTTCCTCCAGATCTGTTAGATAAGTGTCTAGTATAAACAAGGGGAAATGTTTACTTCAGAATAAAGGTCTTTAGCAATGACATTTGCATTCCAGCCGTGAGAGAGTACCTTACAAATGATGCTTGTCTATTTATTGGAGGAATTTAAGATAGTCTAGGAACTCCAGCCAGACTTTTGACTGGTATCACAATGATAGAGGCAATGCCCACCTTAAGATCATGCCTTTAAAAGTTCATTTTTAAATCAGTGTGGAACTTGGGATACAATTCCCATAAAAGTGTCATAGAATGTGACTAGGTTCCTAGGTCAAATTATGTAAACTTGCATTAATCAAAATATAAATGATGTATAAGAAACATACAATGAAAAAAGATTAGTAAACAATTATGTCACAAGGCTAGTGACTAGAAAAGACTAACAATGTTAAGATATAGTATCTTATTCAGATTGATTGCTAGCACCTAAGGAAATTTAATTAGAAAACAATTTATTTCTCATATCTGACCATTCCTTTCCATCTAATTGCCCCCATTCTAGTTCAGACTATACTTGCCATTCCCCTCCTTATCTAAGACATAAAGGTTTCTGTTTTCCAAGGTCTCCATCATGTCTACTTCACCAGTCTGTTCATATTATTCCCCTACTTAAAGACAAACAGATGAATGAATAGAAAAGTATTTGTTAAGCATGACAGATACAAATATGAAAGTGAGATTGAGATTGTCTCTGCCGTCAAGGAGTTTACATTCAAATAAGGGGGAGACAAACACACAGAGGGGAGGTGGTATTGGGAGACAGTTGGAGTTTTTGTTTTGGAGAGCAAGATGAATAGAGAGATGACCCACTGGGAAACCAATTGAAAAGCACTTTCTAGAAGCAATGTTAGTAGCGATCTGATTAGGGAGCATAAGCAGAAAGTGAAGGATGGGATATGGCAGAGTATGTACAAGGAAACAAACCTGATGTTAAAAGGCTAGGGAGCACAGTTGGATGGGATGTAAACAATGGTCTCATCTGTGGCTGGCTCACTAATGAGTAGTTACAAATAACTACTCACTAACCAAGATACTCAGAAATCTTGAGTTCTTTCTCATCACCCATTGAATAAGGCAACATTTTGTCCTGATACTCAAGCTTCAACCAGGGGTTAGCTGGAGCAGACTCCAACTGGCCTAGAGAACTTATGGTAATTTTCAGCATGAATATTTACACCTCTGAAATTGGACAAACGTTACAAATCAAGACTTGATTTGTTTTTGTTTTTTTCTTTGCCTAGACATAAGAAAGTGATATAGAAAATTATTCTAATGCAGATTAAACTTAAAAGTGTGTTATACAAACTCTTTTTTTGGGGGGGGGGGGGGAGAAGGAAGGGCAGAGAGTCAATTGTTAAATATTTATCAGCACACCCTTGCCTGACAATAGTCCATTTTTGCAATCCTTTTTTCAATCTGCTATCCTTCAATTTTGCTCTGCCCTCCTTGAGTAGGATTACCTACAATTTTCTTATTCTTGTATAGCTTTACCCCCTCTATCTCTTTTACTCAGAATAGATTCCTCTTCCATTCCTAACTCTCAAAATCCTTTTGTTTTTTTTCAAAGGCCTCCTTTTCTTTTCTTTTTTTTCTAATTTCCAATATTTTAGTAGATTTTAGAAAAAGGTTCCTCTTCATCTCCCTCCTTGTTATGAAGAAAAACAATGGAATCAAAATCATAATACAGTTATCCACATTGAAAAATACAACCATAAACTCCAGAAGTCCCCCACACATATCTCTGTTCTAAGGAAAGTGGTGTTTCATTATCCATCCTCCAGGACCTTAAATTCTTTTTCAGTTTTTTTTTCCAGAATCTGGCTTCCTTTTACTGATCTTTTTATTCACATTAATATAGTCATTATGTGTTATGTGACTTGTGGGTTTACTTACATCATGTGGGTTTTCATCAGTTCATACAAATCTTCCCTGGATTTTCTCTGGAAGCCTCCAATTCACCATTTGTAACTACTCAGTAATATACCATTACATTCATGTACCATTTTTCCCCCATTATCTCCCATTTACTGAGCAACCGCTTCATTTTTAGTTCTATACTATCACAAAAATGTGCTGCTCTGAATATTGCTACCTATTCAGAGGCAAGGCACAAGGTATTATGTGTATGCCTACATACACATACTGGATGTACCAGTATCTCTCAGGACAGGGCTTTCAATAAACCACCAGAGCCAGGGACAACTTTTCAAGTGTCAAAAGACTCCAAGCTGTTGCAGCTACCTCCTTTAACCTTTTTTTTTTTTAAGTTTCTCCCTTTTTCCTTCTCTTCAGTTATGGTTCAGAATGAAGAAGTATCTAATGACTGGGTCTCCCTACAATCTAGGCCTCCACTGAGACCATCCTCAGTGTTGTCTCACTTGCTGTAGTAGCACTTCTGCGTGCCTGGGCCCTGTTTTTCTTGGGGTCACAATATTTGCCCTTTCCTTACAACACCCAGCAGGAGATCCTGTCTAGGGCTCTAGCTGGCTCTAGTAAAGTTAGGGGAAATCAGCTAGACATTTCTTCCCACTCTGACCATTTTAGTCACTTTGTTTTCTATGGGTCAGGTCAGTGTGTAGCATGTGTTCCAAGGGATCTAATTGGTATGGACACAAAAGTAAAAAAAAGTTAATATTTTATGTTTTAAAAGAAAAAAAAGCTCTAGTCACTAATTTTTAAACTCTGCTGCTGGCCCTACACATGCTAGGGAGCAGAGTCCAGCTGAAAAGATTTTTTTCTTCAGCCAAAAGGATAAGGTTGAAAAATTTGTTCTATTTTTTAATAGGTTTACAAGGGTTTGATTAAAAAGAGACCTGTGCAACATTTATATTTTTCAAAGGAAAGTTTGTTAATCTTTAATTATGACTAGGTAAATTTGTTGGATGAACAAATATAATGTCCTTTGTGATTAAGAATTTAACAGATCTTTAAAAATAATTTCCTGTCTATACAATCTAATGATATGTGCTGCCCTTGCTTTTGTATACATTAGACTTTCAGTTCTGTCTCTGATTTCCTTGGGGCAGGAGGAGAAGGTGTATGTCCAACTTGGACATATTTCATGCATACTTCCAAATTATTATCTGGAATATCTAGACAAAACCACAATTCTACCAACAGTAATTACATCAGCGTGCCTATCTTTGTACAGTCACTCCAACATTGATTTCTCCCATTGTTTTTCTTTTTAATCATTTTTTCCAATCTTCAGAGTATGAGGTTAAACCTCAACTTTTCTTTGTATTTCTCTTAACTATAAGTAATTTGGATCGCACTTTTAAATGGTTGTTTGTGGTTTGCAATTCTTTTTTTTTTTAATGTTTTTGTATCTATTTGGGAATGGCTCAGGGTTATAAACATTGTCATTTCCATATGTGTATATGTATCATCGGACATTTCTCAGAGATATTGATATAAACATTTCCCCAACTCCTGTTGCTCTATTTCTTTTTTCTTCATTGATTTTATTTGTGTAAAAGCTTTTCTTTAATATATTTAATGAAACTACTCTTTTATGGTGCCTTTTGTGCCTTGTTTAAGATTCTTCCTACCCCAGTCATAGTTGTGAAAGGTATAGTCTCTCATTTTCTTTTAATTTTTTTTTAGTGATTTAATTTTTAGAAAATATTCAGGTAACATACCATTTTTAGATTATTGTTTCATGTGGTATAAGATGCTGATATACACTTAATTTCTGCCAAACTGCTTTCTAGTTTTTCTAGCAAGTCTTCTTGAAAAGAGAATTCCCCCCAGTGATTTATGTTCTTTGGTTTATCAAACACTGGGCTTCTGTTTCAGTTCCCTAGTTTTCTTGCCTACCTAGTCTGTTCCACTGATATACTTCTCTGGGTTTTAAAAAATTATTATTTTTATAGAGTACCAGATAATTTGAAGACTACTTTTTAAAAATATAGTTTGAAATCTGGTAATTCTTTATCAGATTATTTTCTGAAGTTTCTAGACCTTATGTTCTTCCAAATGGATCTTCCTATTTTGTTTAATTGTATAAAGTACCCCCTTAGTTATGTGATTGGTATAAAACTAAATTTGTACATTGTGTTAGATAGCATAACCATTTTAAAATCTTGGCCCAGCCCAGTCATAGTTAGTAAATCTCCTTATGTTTTATCTTTGTTTCTATAAAAGGGTTCCATAGTTGTATTTATGTAATCTTATGTGTGCCTCCCAAAATATTTTATGAATTTTGCAATTATTTTGAATGAAATATCTCATATTATCATTTTATCTTGGCCCTTACTACTACATAGAAATGATGATTTCATGATTTTATTTTGTAGACTGCTACTTTATTGAAGATATTAATCATCTTAATTAGTCTCTTTGCTGATTATTTGACCTAGAAAAAGTATATCATTATGTCACCTACAAATAGAAATAATTTCATATCTTCTTTTCCATTGTTCTTACTTTTATTATTACTATAGCTACCACTTCTAGAACTGTTTTAAATAATGATGGAGAAATGGAACTTTTGCTTTATCTTTCTTTTCATTAAGAAAGTCTTTAGTGTTTCTCAATTGTAAATAATGTTAGCTCTTAGTTTTGAATAAAAGTTTCTGATGATATAAAAAAAGAGCCCTTCTAGGCTTTTTAGTTGTTGGGTTGTTATTGTTGTTTTGTTGGCATAATTGTTGTCGTTTTCAAGTAAATGAATCTTATGTCACTAGTTTTTTTTCTGCATCAATTGAAATAATCTTATGGATTTCATTTTTATTGTTTATACAATCAGTTTTGCTAATTGTTTTCCTAATATAGAACCTTCCTCAAATCCCTGGTACAAATAAAACTTTGTCACAGTTAGTTATTTTATGAATATATTGTTGTTGTCTCCTTTCAAGGATTTAAAATTTTTCATCAATATTCATTAGAGAAATTGGTTATAGTTCTCTTTTCTCTGCTTTGTCTCTTATCAGTATAGTTATCAGGGTCATATATGTCTCATAAAAGCAATTTGGGAGTGTGCTTTTTGGCTCTATATCTGAGGAAAATGTTCTCAATTTCATTTGTAGCACATGTATTAATTGCTTTTTAAATGTTTGATCTAATTCACTTCATAATAATGGTTGGGATTAAATTAGGGGGTGGTTCATTATGAATAGGATGATTCCTTTTTCTGAGGTTGGGTTGTTGAAATTTATTTTTTTTATTTTGCTTGTGTATTTACATTTGTGTAAATATTCTTCCACTTCCTTTGATTTATCAGAACAGCATGCATATAATTATGCATAGTAGTTTCTTAGGAGTGTATTGAGTTCATGAAGAACTAGCGCCTCTGGTGTGAGGGCTTGCCGAGCCCTTTTCAGATCTGTTCATCCACCTTTGATGTCTACCTGTCACCCCACTCTCACCTGTGGCTCCAAGAAACTGTAGCACACCTTGGTAAAACTATCTAGGCAGACAGGCTAAACCAGATTGAGTGTAAATGACAGGCCTCAAACCTGTCAGTGAGTTAGGGGGACGTCTATCCTAAGCATGTGAAGACTTCCCCTGGTTGGAATGGATAAATGAGAAAAATTTGTTCCGGCTGCCCTGAAGGTGGTTGAAGCAGGCATTGTAGGGCACTTAGAGCTTGACCAGACATGAAAGATTCCAAGGTCAAATTGCCATTGCCAGTCATCCTGACTTGCTACTAGACTTTGGTAACTCTGGAAGTGACTTAAATCCAAATCACATTCAAGTCAAGACATCACCCCATGAAGTCATTGGTTCTCTTTGAAAACAAAATAACAAGAAATTTCTTATTGCTATTTCTTGTCTTTTTGGATTTACCTTATTCATTCTTTATTTTCCAAATTTGATTTTCCTTTCTCATTTTCTTGATTAGATTAGCTAACAACCTGCATTTTGATAGGCTTTTTAAAAATAGCTCTTAATTTTCTCAGTTCTATAGTCTTTTATTATCAAGTTACTCAATTTCTCCTCTACTCTTGAGGATTTTATCTTTCGTATTTTGGCTTGCTAATTTATTATTTTGTATTGTTCCTTATTATGTGTCTACTTCAGTAATCCCCTTCTTTTCAGTTTTACCAATGTGTTTTCAGGCATATGAATTTTACTCTGATGACTGTTTTAATGACATCTCATAAATTTGAGTGTTTTATCTCATTGCTGTCATTATCTTTAATATAACTATTTTCTGTTTGTGACTTGTTCTTTTTCTCTTTTTCATACTGAATTTAAACACCAAAAAAGCATTTACATACACAAAACAGAACATGAAAAGAGGATTCTATATGAAATCATGAAATTGCATTTCATACTACTTGCTTTTAAATATATGTGTATATTTCATTCTCTTTTTTTCTTTTTAGAAGAGGGAAGGTAGGACATTTGGGGTTAAGTGACTTGCCCAAGGTCACAAGGCTAGTTTTTTTTTTGTCTGTGTGAAGTGTCTGAGGCCACATTTGAACTTAGGTCCTCCTGACTCCAGGGCTGGCACTCTATTCACTGCGCCACCTAGTTTCCCCTGTATATTTAATTCCACACTTTACTTTTGAAACTTTCCTCCTTGTCTATTCTTTTTGTTCTATCCTTTTAAAAAATGTTTCAGTAGCCCAGTTTTTAGCAATAGCTTTCTTATTGCAGATTCTCCTCCCTTTGACCTTTCCTCAATTAAAAAAAAAAAAAACAGTAAAATAAAGAAAAAAAAACCCACTGTGCAATAAATATTTTTTTTTAATCCACACCATGGCCATGTCAAAAAATATTTGACTCCCTCTACTTTATGTCCACCACCTCGCTCTCAGGAGGTGGATAATATTCTGCATCATCAGTCCTCTGGAGACATGACTGGTCATTGGATTGACTACTCAAAAGTTGTTTTTCTTTACAATGCTTTCCTTGTGTAAATTCTTTTTATGGTTCTGCTCACTTTACTCTGCATCTGTTCAAACTGTCCAGGATTCTCTGGAAATGTCTTAGTCATTTCTTACAGTGTAATAATGTTCTTTTATACCATAATTTGTTTGACTACTCCCTTAGGTGATCCAAAAAGCCATCTAATGTACCAGCCTTAGATCAGACTTCTTTACTTTGATTACCCTCATTGAATTTCCCCTTCAGGATCAGCATGTTTGTCTTGCTTGTTATTATTTCCTCCCCCATATTTTCCTTGCTCTTAACAAACCTCTCCCTGCTGATGTTTGTTTTCCTGTTTGACTTGATTTATTTCTTCACCAAACTTTGTGTATGTGTTCAATTCTCCTTTGTCCATTTTAGCTGAGAGTGACATTCATCTGTTGCCCACTCCCTTCCTTCTATGTATACTGTTCCTCTCACACTCTTCAACTAGGAGAAATACCAAGTTTCACCTCCTTAATCAGAATAGAACAAATCCAGCCACAAACCTTTTCTCTTTTAACTTCCTCAATAGCCTTTTGCTGTACATACAGCTCTAATACCAGCACCCCATTAGTTTAAGTTTTGTGTGGAGACAAAATGAGGCAATATTGGTAAATTGGTAAAAATTATAACCTATTGGGAAAAATCAATCCCTATTTTAAAGTGCTAGGGGGGACCTTGATAAATATTACTCCTATTATGCCAGGTTATAAGGAAAAATGAAGATTTCCTTTTTTTTTTAAATTAGAAGTGGGCCTCTAATGGGGAAAGAAAAAGAAAATATGAAGTAAAAAAGTATAGCATGATCTTTGTCTGAAGATTAGCATGTAGGTGAATATCATACAGAAAAGAAAGGGAAGAAAATATTACCTGTACACTTGGAGTAAAAACACATTTTAGGCTGTTCCTTACGAGGAGGGAGCTGGATGCTCTAAGGAGGAAGCACTTGCTTACTCTCCCATGAGAACTATAGCATAGGTATAGAAGCTACATGATGAGGAGTCATCCAGGAAAGGTCAGATAAAGATGGGAAAAGTAGCAGTGGTTGATTACTCCCTACTATGGATGCTGACATTGTCAACTTGGCAACAATAAAATAAAAATGTGTTTTCTCCTGGGCATGCACCTAAAACATAAAGAGAATCTCTCAAGACTTGTCAAAACACATGGCTATCCTCCACTTAAGGTGATTCACATGGACACGTGACATGCTACTGTTAGAAGAATTCAGAAAATATTGCCAAAGATTAAATTTTGGGCACAAAACTGAAGATCATTGGGGTATGAGTTTCTCACCACTACCCAATGAAGGCAAGAGATACAGAAGAGAAAAAATGAAGTGATATGGGGAGCAAAGACTCAGCTAAGGCAATAGTGTCTAAATGGAATTCGGATTTCTAGACTATGGCTTAAAATAGAAGCATGACAGGCTCACTTCACTCCGCATATGCTGCCCTGCCTGGTTTCAGTTCCACAGATGATTCTCCCAAGTTAAGTTCATCATCTCTGATTTCATCACCATGCTACTAACTCAAGCCCTGATTTGACCACCTCTCCTGGCCTCTTTGCCCCCTGACGGCTGAAGGAAAGAACACTAATCTTTTGAATAAAGTATCTTCAGTAAGAGTGAGATTCTAGTCATCTAATGCTTTCTTTTGTGCCTTCCATCCAGTGCCTTCTTTTACAGAAAGCAGAAACTGGATCCTCTCAGCTCACTTCACTTTCCATCTGCTGTCCTGCCTGGCTGTAGGTCCACTCGGTACCTGTGTGCCAAGTACCTGCCCTCTCCCCTTCTACTTTCCTACCTCCTTTTTGTGTTGTCTCCATCTTTAGACTGTGAACTCTTTGAGGGCAGGGATGTCTTTCTTCTTATTAATTGTATCGCCAGAGTTTAGCACAGCCTTTAGTACATAGTGGGTGCTTAATAAATGTTTATTGGCTTGAACGGGGGAGGGAGAGAGTGCACCTAATAAAGAAAGGATTGGTCTGGTGTCTAGTCAATCAAATTAAAAGGGAATTATTATAAAAGGGATGGAGGAGGGAGAAAAGCATTCATGTGTATCTACAAGCTACATGGCAAAGAGATTAATTTCTATAAAGAAAGAATAGGAGCTAAGAGAAACAGAAGTTCAAAGATATCAGTCAGTAGTAAAAGACCTGGCTTTTCTATCAGTACTCAAAGTTTAGGTAATGAGCAAGAGGAATTAGAGATCCTAATACAAGAAGACAAATTTTATCATAAAAGTTTCACTGAGCATTAGATGACTAGAATCTCACTCTTACTGAAGATACTTTATTCAAAAGAAACAGGTAAGGGTGTGCTGGAGCCAGCTCCATCAATTCATGAAAACTGATTCTTAAACTTCTAACTTTCAGTGTCAGCATTTACACCTGGGAATTTGGCAAACACTACAAATTAGGGCTTTATTTATCATTTTGTTGTTTGTCTAGACTTAATAAAGTGATGGAAAATGGTAACAATGCAGATTAAACTTAAAAGTGTTTCATATGTATTCCCTTCCCACCCACCCCCCATCCCTGCCCCAAGGGCTAGTATACTCACATGAGAAAATCCAGAGAGCAAAGAACATTTGGGCGAATATTAATGAAATAAAGAATACAACAGACTGTATCATCAGAGTAGGTTACAGACCCACTGTGCAAAAGAAATAGGTGAAAAATTCAGAAAAGATAAAAAAAAAACTGGCCCAGAAGCATTATAAAATAGAAATGGACCACTTTGGTTATTTAGACTTGATTGGAACTCTGGGACAAAATGAGAACAGCTAATTATTTCTTTACTTGCTTTAATGATAATTTTCATTCTTTAGAATGTAGAGAAACCAGCAAGTGGAAATCTTCCTCTAGATTTGATTCTGGTGAATTGGTCTTCAATTATCTTTTCAAAAAGAATGACTTTGAAGTGTTTTTTTTCCCCTCATTTTCCTCGATTTGTCATTGCTATTCCCATTTGGGTTTATTTTCCTACTTTATTTGGTATAGCAGAGAGGAAGTTACATTCTAGATTACCTCTCACTCCTCTTCCCAGAATGGTTGCCACATTTGCCATTTAGTCTTCCCTTATCTTTTCAGTGAGAACTGACACATCCCTCAGAATTGCCCAATAAACCAATCTGTTTGACTCCACCCCCTAATTTACGCAGTTGGTCATATTTTAACTTGTCATATCAATTTGTTCATGTCTCATCTTTTTTCTAGATAATGAGCTCCTTGAAAGCAGAGACTGTGTGTGTGTGTATGTGTGTGTGTGTATGTCTTTTAAATGTTTGTATGCTTCTACATGCTGGGCAGTTAGATGTCACAGTGCAGGACCTGGAGTCAGAAAGCCTCATCTTCCTGAGTTGAAATCTGGCCTCAGATACTTACTAGCTGTGTGACCCTGGGCAAGTCACTTAACCCTATTTGTCTCATTTTTTTCATCTATAAAATGTGGGGGGGGAGGGTGGCAAACCATTCCAGTATCTTTGCCAAGAAAATCCCAAATGGGATCACAAAGAGTTAGACCAGAGTGAAATGACTGAACAATAATAATAACAAATCATAGTTCTTCATATATATTAACTGCTTGAATAAATGCTTATTTAAATTCATTGAACTGAGATACATAGTCTTTAATAAAGGTTTTTCTTATGGAGATTCTTAAGAAGACTTGTATACATTTTCAAAGATGTGGATAACTTAAAAGCAATGCTTTTTTTTAAGTTTTGTCAAATTTCACTTAAAAACTTGTGATTTTCTCTTTTCCTGAGATAAAAAATTGCACCACTAGCACTACCCATGCTTATTTGTCAAGATTAATGTCTTCTTTTTTTTAAGATTACAACTGAAATAAGGATATAGGAAAGGGAGAGAGATTGTGTCGCAGGAAAATGAGCAAGAACTGAAAAAAAGTGAGAAATGAGGGAGAGGGATCAAAGATGATGTGTGTTATGTGAGAGAAAAATATTACTGAAGGTACAATTAACTGAACTGTGAGCAGTAAAAGAGAGGAAATGGAGGGAGTATTTGATGTGTACCATCACACAAAGGAGGGATAAAGGCAGTGGTGAAACTTTTGGTTAGTTTTCTATGCTGGCCACAAGGGTCTGCTGTTGACCCTCAGCAGTTTAGTTGCTAGCTGGCTACTATTTATTGCCCAGTTTGTTGAGAGTGTTGACAAGGAATGGAATGGTCTTAAAGTGGAGAAATAGTATTTAGTGATGTTGCACATTGTTATGAACATTTGAATTATTAATGAAGTAGGCTAGGATTTAGAAGATTGGCATTATCTAGTTGGATGACCAAGGTCAAAGTATTTAACTTCTATGTGAATTAGTTTCCTAATGTTTTAAGTGTGGTTGGTACCTTCCTCACCTAACCCACAGGATTGTTGTGAGCATCAGCCGAAATAATGTTTTTGAATATGCACTGAAAAGTACAGAGGAGAGGAGGGCAAAGCCAAGATGGTGGAGGAAATGGAGGGACTATCCTGAGCTCTTCCAAATTCCCCTCCAAACAATTTTCAAATAATGCCATAAAACAAATTCTGAAGCAGTAAGACCCACAAAAGAATGACATGAAACAATTGTCCAATCCAAGACAACCTAAAGAGTCAGTAATAGAAGTCTGGATTGAGAGTAGAGCACAGTCCAGTGCAGGCAGCAAGCCAGCAGCTGGCCTTGGAGGCAACCAAATCAGCAGCAGTGGCTTCTTGGACCTCTCAGCCCACAGATAGCAAGGGGGTCAGATAACTGATCAGTAGGAGATGATAGGGGTACCTTTGCTGGAACTGAGGTGCAGAATCCTATTAAATTGCCCATATGCACAGTCCCAGGGAAGAACACTAGCATGCCAGAGCTTGCAGCCACAGGGGAGCAGGAACCCTGGTCACAGGTTCAGCACAGAAAACGAGTACATGTGGTAGCTCACAGACCAGAGCACAGGCCATGAAAACAGTAAACACACTTCTCCTTAGATCATACTACCTTGGAAGAACTAAAAATTTACATACAGACACTCAGAACTAGCTTGGAAAACAGCAGCATAAAAATCCGGAAGCTTGGGACATTTGCCCCTCCCCCTTGGGAGCAGAGGCCAACTTTAAGATAAAGTTAAAAGTAAAAAAAATTGACTGGAAAAATGAGCAAACAACAACAACCAAAAAAACCCCTGACTACAGAAAATTTCTTCAGTGGCAGGGAAGATCAAAGCACAAACTCAGAAAACAGCAAAGTCAAAACTGCTATATCCAAAACCTCAAAGAGAAATGTGAATTGGTCTCAGTCCCAAAAGAAATTCCTTGGAAGAGCTCAAAAAAGATTTTCAAAAATCAAATCAGAGAGGTAGAGGGAATATTGAGCAAAGAAATGACAATGGTGCAAGAAAATCGTGAAAAAAGAGTCAGCTTGGGATTCAAAAAGGTTAAACTATTTACATTACTACATTGGAAGATAATACTTGTAACTCCTAAGAACTTAATCGTTATTAGGGCAATTAGAAGGAGAACACATAAACAGAGGCCATGGGTGTGAGTTGAATATGATGAGAAGATATTTAAAAAATAAAATTAAGGAGTAAGAAAGAGAACTGCATTGGGAGAAGGGGAAAGAGAGAGGTAGAATTGGGTAAATTATCTCACATAAAAGACACATGGAGGGGAAGATGAGGGAATTGAGGGAGAGAAGCAATTGAAACTTACTCTTATTGGAATTTGCTCAAAGAAGGAATAACATACATACCCAGGCATAGAAATCTATCGTACCTTATTGAAAAGTCAGAGGGAAAGGAGATAAGAGAAGGGCAGTGAGTGGTTGATAGAAAGGAGAATGAATTGGGAGAGGTAAAAGTCAGAAGCAAAACACTTTTGAGGATGGAGAGGGTGAAAGGAGAGAGAGAATAGGATAAATGGGGAGGGGAGAAATGGGATGGAAGGAAATATACAGTTGGTAATCATAACTACGAAAAAAATTACAGCATTTTTCTGATAAAGGTCTGATTTCTCAAATATATAAAGAGCTGAGTCATATTTATAAGAATATAAGGCATTCTCCAAATGATACATGGGAGATGTTTTTAGATGAAATAATCAAATCTATCTATAGTCATATAAAAAATGTTCTAAATCACTATTGATTAGAGATTGGATGTCTTTTCATGACAGAAAAGAAAAATGACAAATGTTGGAGGGGTTGTAAGGAAATTAAGACACCAATACACTGTTGGATTTATAAACTGATTTAACCATTCTGTAAGGTAATTTGCCCCAAAGTCTATAAAACCACACATACCCTTTAACCCAGAAGAAATACCACTACTAGTATTGTATCTCAAAGAGATAAAAAAAGAAAAAGGAAAAGGACTTAGAGGTACAAAAATATTTATAGAAGTTCTTTTTTTTAGTGGAAAACAATTAGAAACTAAGGGGATGCCCATTAATTAGGGAATGGCTAAACAAGCTGTGATTTAAAAAAAAAAACTATAGTGGGATATTATTGTGTTATAAGAAATGACAAGCAGGATGATTTCAGAAATACCAGGAAAGACTTACATGAACTGATGCAAAGTGAAGTGAGCAGGACAAGTAGAATATTGTACACAGTAACAGCAATATTACATGATGCTCAACTGTGAATGACTTAGATATTCTTATTAATACAATGATACAAGACAATTCTGGAGGAAATATGATTAAAGATGCCATCTACCTCCAGAGAAAGAACTGATGGAGTCTGAATGCAGATTGAAGCATACTTGTTTTTACCTTATTTTTCCGGAGACCATGGTTCAAGTTAAGTTTTTAACAAACTGTATGACCTTGGGCAAGTCATTTAACTTCTCAGAGCTTAGTAGTGTCAAACTCAAATAGAAAAAGATCCCTGCCTGATGCAGGTTGACTTAGAAAACCACAGGCTAACATTATCTATGTTGTATTTTTTATTTATTTTCTTACACATGTCCTAATTACATTTTAATCTGGTTCAGTCACGTCACACTTGCTGAGTCTGACACCTCTGCAAGTCTAGGCAATTTTATAGGACAAAGGTACAGACAAAATGCTTATTTGCATTGGTAAGAGGTAGTTTCTTTACCACAGAGTTTCCTATACCAATGAAATCATAGTTCTAGTCTCTTTTTTGTCCCCTTTACTGATGTGATCAGGCAATTTGATCATCAATTATTCCCTCCATGTTTCAAGAATCACACAATGCATGTGTTGAAAGGAACCCCAAAGGATATCTGGTTGCATTTGTGTCTGTGGAGAATCCCTTCCACAATATAACAACCCTATTGAGTGTCTGTAGTATAACAACCCTATCAAGTGTCTACAGTATAACATCCCTCTCAAGTGATCATCCCTAAGTGAAGGAGAATGTATTACTGCCCTAAGAATTCAATTCTACTTTTTTTTTAAAGCAATCGGGGTTAAGTAACTTGCTCAAGGTTACATGGCCAGTTATTTCTGGGTGTGGTGCTAAGTATCTGAGCCCGGATTTGATCCCCAGGTCATCCCGACTCTGGGGCCGGTGCCCTTACTCACTGAGCCACCTGGCCGCCCCTTCAATTCTACTTCTTGACAGCTCTAATTATTGGAATTATTTCCCCCCTTGAAACAAAAATTAAATTTGCTTCTTGTTCTGACCTCTGGGGCCAAGCAGACTTCCTCTTCCATATGTATTTCAAGAATGTTCATTTGTGCTCTCATTTGTATTGTTTTTGATGAAATCAGCTAGTCTCATAGTCTTCTGCATCCCACATAGCACTTATTGGATGATTCCTTGAAAAGGTTCCAGGATGATCTTAATTGTCTCCATCCTTTTCCAGCAGCAGAAATTAGAGCTTGAGGAGGGAAAAAAAGTCCTTTGTGGTATATTGAAAAGAGTATAAATGTGAGAGACAGAATACACAAGTTCTAAGTCCTGTGATCCTGCCTCTGTTATTAGTTTGCTGTGGAACTTTCGAAAATTTGCTTACTCTCACTTTATGCATTTGTAAAACTAGGATAATAAGTCTGAGCTCCACCTGTCTCCCAGTGATGCTGTGGGGATTAAATGAGATCACATAAGAGGAAGCATTCTGAGAAGCTAAAAGTACTAAAGAAATTCAAGGTATTATTATTTTTTTGGACTGCATCTATGATTTCATGCCCATGGGAAATTGTCCCTCTTCCATTGTAAGCTTTTATTTTTTGCTTCAATTTCCTCCATCCCTAATTTATTGAAAAATCGTGTAAAATTTCTAATCTTAGAGACTTTCCTGGTACCCTGAAAGGTTAAATAATTTGCTTGAGATGTGTCCATAGTATGAGCCAATGGCAGAACTGAAACCCAGGCCTTCCTGGTTTCAAGGGAGACCCTCTATCTATGATGATCAGACTTCCTCTCTACTTTGTATTGCTATAATTATTATCTAGATAATTTCAGGCAGGCTAAGACCCAGATTTCTAATCACGGTGTTTGCCACTACCTGGATACTGGTATTTATTCAGGGATCAGTATCAAGAAGACAAGTAGTTAGGCTGAGTCACAAGTGCCCTTGATTTGTATTTGCAAAAGGAGAGGCCAAAGCTACGTACAATAAATATTTTAATTCCACTACTGCATCTTTCTTTTGACTGCCTCAGCCAGTTGCTTGCTCTTTGTACAGGAAGAATGGCATAGGCCTTGGTTTATGACTTAGAAAAGGACATCTTTCTGTGCAAAAGCAGCAAGTTTGTCCATCTTTAGGACTGCCAGGGGTATCTGGCATTCTTGTCTGTGGAATATACAATAGGAGTGTTTAGAATGAGGATTTCTTTTCCATTGGGGTTAGTGGGGGATTTCAGTTCATTCTGACCTGATTAATGATTAATGCCATGTGTCTGGTGTCCTTTCAGACTAAACATTAGATTGAAAATGATTCATGAAGGAAATTAATCACTGGTACTGCTATCTGAGAAGCAATGTTATGGTCAGCTATAGGCACTGCCTGCACCTCATCCACCTTACCAGCTGTATCCATCTGCTTACAAATGAGAGTCTGTAGCAGGGTCATGGATTTAGAGCTGGAAGGGACCTTAAAGGTCAACCAATCCAATCCCCTCATTTTGTAAATGAGGGAACTAGGGCCAAGAGAGGTTGAGAGACTTCCCCAAAGTCCCACAGGTAATAAATAAGTGGCAAAGTTAGAATTCGAATCCACAGACCCTGATTCCAAATCCAACGCACTTTTCACCACATTATGCAGCCACTGATCAGCTCTGCAAGTTACTTTAAGACAAACAAGAGACATAGGGTGTGTCCATATTCTGTACTCTGTCTTTGACTCCTAGACAGAGCAAAAGGTTGATTTTGTCATTTAATTTGAGGGGACTCCAAAAAAGTTGCCCCCTCTAGCATCTTTTCCCTAAAGAACACAGTATCCAAAATTTTACCATTAGAGGCTCATTCTTTGTGATTAGCTCTTGAATTCTCTACTCAATTCTCTTTTAATAAATAATGTTGATTTGAGGTGCCAAGATGGTGGAGTAAGAAAGGAACCCTATGAAATTCTCCTAAATTCACTTCCAAACAAGTAGAAAACCACCTTGAAATTGATCAAGGAACAGGGAAGCAGCTTACCAGCCTGACAGGAAAACTCTGTCTCACTTAAGGTAAAAAAGAGGGGGGATAAACAAGGGGAAAATAGCATGGAGGGAAATATACAGGTAGTTAATGTGACTATAAATGTGAACAAAATGAATTCAGCCACGAAATGGAAGGGGATAGCAGAATGGATTTAAAACCATAATCCTACAATATGTTGTTTACAAAAAATACATTTGAAGCAGAGAGATATATATAGAATAAAGGTAAAGGGCTGGAGCAGAATCTATTATGCTTCAGCTAAAGCAAAGAAAGCAGTGTTCGTAATCATTATCTCAGACAAAGCAAAAGCAAAATTCTAATTAAAAAATATAAAGAAGGGACAGGCAATGTGGCACAGTGAGTAGAGCACCAGCCCTGGAGTCAGGAGGACCTGAGTTCAAATTCAGCCTCAGACACAACACAAAAACTAGCTGTGTGACCTTGGACAAGTCACTTAACCCCGATTGCCCTCCAAAAAAAAAGCAAATATATATACACATATATACATATACATATATATATAGAAGGAAACTATATCTTGCTGAAAGGTACCATAGATAATGAAGTCACATCAATACTAAACATATATGCACCAAATGGTATAGCATCTAGATTTTTTAAGAAGTTGAATGATTTATAGAAGGAAATAGATAATAAAACTATACTAGTGGGGGACCTCAACTTTCCCCTCTCAGAACTAGGTAACTATAACCAAAAAGTAAACAGGAAGGAAATTAAGGAGCTGAATAAAATTCTGGAAAAGTTAGATATGATAGATCTCTGGAGAAAATTGAATTGGAACAGAAAGGAATATACCTTTTTCTCAATGGTATCTGGCACCTACACAAAAATTGACCATGTTTTAGGACATAAAAACCTCACAACCACATGCAGAAAAGCAGAAATAGTAAACATCCTTTTCAGACCACAATGCACTAAAAATTATATTCAGTAATGGACAATGAAAAGAGAGATTTAAAATTAATTGGAAATTAAATAATCTAATACTAAAAAAACAAGCATGTCAAAGAACAAATCATAGAAGCAATCTACAATTTCATTTAAGAAAATTACAACAATGAAACAATATACCAAAATTTATGGGATGTAACCAAAGTAATACTTAGGGGAAAATTTATATCTCTAATTCTTAACAGCAATAAAACAGAGAAAAAAAAACCAGGTCAATGAATTGAGCATGGAACTAAAAAAAAAAAAACTAGAATAAGAACAAATTAAAAATCTCCAATTAAACACCAAATTGGAAATCCTGAAAATCAAAGAGAGATCAATAAAATTTGAAATAAGAAAATCATTGAACTGCTAAATAAAACTGGAACCTGGTTTTATGGGGGAAAGAAACAATAACATAGATAAAGCATTGGTTAATATGATTTAAAAAAGGAATAAAAGAAAATCAGATTACTAGTTTCAAAAATAAAGGGAGGGGCAGGTGGGTGGTGCAGTAGATAGACCACCAGTTCTGGAGTCAAGAGGATGTGAATTCAAATCCAGTCTCACACACTTGCCACTTACTAGCTTTGTGACCCTGGGCAAGTTTCTTAACCCTGCTTGCCTCACACACAAAAATTAAAGAGGTAAATTCATCAGCAATGAAGAGGGAATTGTTAGGAGATGTTTTGCCGAATTATATTGCATTAAATGTAACACTCTAAATGAAATGGATGAATATCTACAAAAACATAAATTACCCAGATGAATAGAAGATATAAAATACTTAAATAACCCAATCTTAGAAAAAGAAACTGAATAAGCCATCAATGACTTCCTAAGTAAAAATCCCCAAGACCAGATGGGTTCACAAGCGAAGTCTAACAAACATTTGAAGAGCAATTAATCCCAATACTATATAAGTTATTTGGAAAAATAGGGAAAGGAGTTCCATCAAATTCCTTTTATGACACAAATGTGGTGCTGATACCCAAATCAGGAAGAGCCAAAACAGAGAAAGAAATTTATAGATCAATTGCACTAATAAATATTGATGCAAAAAATTTTAAATAAAATATTAGCAAAGAGATTACAGCAATATATCAAAAGGATCATATACTATGACCAGGTGGGATTTATATCAGGAGTGCATGGCTGGTTTAATATTAGGAAAACTATCAGCATAATTGACCATATCAATAACAAAACCAATATAAATCATATGATTATCTCAATACATGCAGAAAAAGCTTTTTACACAATATAGCACCCATTCCTATTAAAAACACTAGAGAGCATAGGAATAAAGGGAGATTACCTTAAAATGGTAAGTAATATTTATCTAAAATCATCATCAAGCATTATCTGTAATGGGAATAAGGTAGAAATTTGTCCTATATAATCAGGGGTGAAGCAAGGATGCTCAGTATCACCTCTATTATTTAATATTGTACTAGAAATGTTAGTTCTAATAATAAGAGAAGAAAAAGAAAGTGAAGGTATCAAAATAGGCCATGAGGAAACAAAACTATCAATCTATACAGATTATATGATTATATACTTAGAAAATCCTAGAGGATCAACTAAAAAACTACTTGAAAGTATTGACAACTTTAGCAAAGTTGCAGGATACAAAATAAACCCACATAAATCACCAGCATTTCTATGTAATACTAGCAATGTCCAGCAACAAGAGATAGAGAAATTCCATTTAAAATAACTAGACAATATAAATTATTGGGAGTCTACTTACCAAGACAAACCCAGGAACTATATGAACACAACTATAAACACTTTTCATACAAATAAAGTCAAATCTAAGCAATTGGAAAAATATTCATTGTTCATGGGCAGGTTGAACCAATGTAATAAAAATAGCAATTCTCCCTAAAGTAATCTATTTTTTAAGTACCATACCAATCAGACTATCAAAAAATTATTTTATAGAGCTAGAAAAATAATAACAAAATTCATCTGGAAGAACAAAAGTTCGAGGATATCAAAAGGATCAATGAAAATCATGCAAAAGAAAGTAGTCTAGCCATACTGGATCTCAAACTATATTATAAAATGGTAATTATCAAAAACAATTGGCATTGGCTAATGACCATAGTAATCTAGTATATGATAAATCCAATTATCCAAAATTTTGGAACAAACACTCATTATTTGACAAAAACTGCTGGGAAAACTGAAAAGCAACATGGTAGAAACTAGGTATAGACCAACATCTCCCACTGTATATGAAGATAAGGTCAAAATGAGTACATGATTTAAACACAAAGCATGATACCATCAGCAAAATAAGAAAGCACGGAATATTTATCTGTCAGATTTATGGATAAGAGAAGAATTTAGGTCTAAAGAAGACACAGAGAGTATTACAAAATGTAAAATAGATAATTTTGATTGTATAAAATTAAAAAGTTTTTGTACAAACAAAACCAATGCAATATTAATTATAAGGAAAGCAGAAGACTAGGGTGGGAATTCACAACAGTTTTCTCTGATAAACACCTCATTTCTCAAATATATAGATAACTGAGTCAAATTTGTAAAAATTCAAGTCATTCCCCAATTGATAAATGGTCAAAGGATATGAACAGGCAATTTTCAGACAAAGAAATCAAAGCTATTTATAGTTGTAAAAAAAATGCTCTAAATCACTGTTGTTTAAAGAAGTGCAAATTAAAATAATTCTGAGGTACCACCTTACACCTATAAGATTGACAGACATGACAAAAAAGGAAAATGTTAAATGTTGGAAAGGATGTGGGAAAACTGGGAAACTACACTTTTGGTAGAGTTGTGAACTGATCCAACCATTCTGGAGAGCAATTTGGAACTATGCCTAAAGGACTATAAAACTGTGCATACCTTTGGATACATCAATACCACTGCCAAGTCTGTATCCCAAAGACATCCAAAAAAGGGGGAAAGGGCCTATTTGTATCAAAGTATTTATAGCAGCTCTTGTTTTGGTGATTAAGAATTGGAAATCAAAATGATGCCTATCAATTGGGGTGCAGCTAAACAAGTTATGATATATGATTTTAATAGAATGTTATTGTGCTATGAGAAATGACAAGCAGAGTGATTTCAGAAAAGCCTGGAAAGATTTACATGAACTGATGCATAGTGAACAGAACAGAACCACAAGAATGTTGTACACATTAACAGCAATGTTGTTTGATCAGGAATTATGAATGACTTAGCTATTCTCAGCAATACAATGATCCAAGACAATTCCAAAGGACTAATGATGAAACATACTATCCACCTCCAGAGAAAGAACTAATATTGATTGAATACAGATTGAAACATGCTATTTTTCATTTTCTTTCATTTTTTCCTTTTATTTGAGTCTTGTATAAAATACTAATATGGAACTATTTTACATAATTGCACATGTGTAACCTATATCTAATTGCTTACCATCTCAGGGAAGAGGGAAAGGAGGGAGGAAGGAAAGACAGAATTTGGAACCCAAACCTTAAAATAAAAATGTTAAAAAATTGAGGGAAAATGTAATGCTTATGATTGAACACATTCAACCTACATCAAACCACCTGCTGTCTTTGGGAGGGGGTAGGTGAGGAAGGGAGAGAGAAAACTTTGAACTCAAAAAAGTTTTTAATGTTCAAAATTTTCCTTAAATATAACTGGGGGAAAATAAAATATTATCTTAAAAATAACTAAATGGATAGTTTTGAAAGAGAAAAACATATAATGCTCTTCATGACTTTAATTTCTCCTCATTAATACCTTAGTAGGAATTAGTTTAGGATAGCATGTTTTTCCAGAGATGGAAGAGACCTTTAATCTTACTTATATCTTATTATTATATTTTATAATTGAGGCAGCTGAGGCCCAGAGTGGGTAGGTAGGTGGCACAGTGGATAGAGTGCCAGGCCTGGAGTCAAGAAGATCTCAGTTCAGATCTAGCCTCAGACACTTACTAGCTGTATGACCCTAGACAGGTCACTTAACTCTTTTTGTCTCAGTTTCCTTATCTGTAAAATGAGCTGAAGAAGGAATAGCAAATCACTTTAGTAGCTCTGCTAGGAAAACCCCAAATGGGGTCATGAAGAGTGGAACATGACTGAAAAGACTGAATAACAATGAGACTCAGAGAGATTAAGTGACTTGCCCAGTATCATATATTATAGTGGTAGAGTTAGAATTTGAACCCAGATCTTTTGACTCTAAGTCCAACACTCTTTTGTTGGTACCATGCAGTGTAGCATTAGAGTAGACAGCCCTACTTGTCAATCCCCAAACCAAAGCAAAATTCTCTTTTTAAGAATACTTAGTGGAGACTCCATTTTGCATCATCTCCCTGCCTGGTTCAGTATACTTTGTTGTCCCTCCACTCTTTCCTGCTTCCTTTTGTGTGTTGTCTCTCTCCATTAGATTGTAAGCTCTCTGAGGGCAGGAACTGTCATTCTTTTTATTAATTATATGCCCAGAGTTTAGCACAGTGCCTGGTATACAGTAAGGGGCCGATAAATATTTATTGTATTAAAAAAAAAAGAATACTTAGTGGGGAAGAGGAGAGAGGCAGAGTGTCACAGTTAAATCCTTACCTTTGTCCACCATCCCACCTACATTTCCCCACTTCTTACCCAGGTATGAACAAAGAATTTTCCTCCCCAAGGTAAATTGTAAGCAGCTCTATGACTTACCTGCCTTCTTTGCCTTGTATTCCCTGAGCAGTCTGGTTGTCATGCAACCTTAATTTTCTACCTAATTTCTGGCAAGTCTCTTATCAGTTAGGAAAGTCCCAGAAGGGCCCAGAAGGATTAGTAGAGTGTAACAGAAAGAGGGTTAGATTAGGAATCTGGAGACCTCAGTTGAAGTTTGAGGGCCACCTTGTGTGACCTTAGGCAGGGGATATTACCTGTGTGGGCTTCCATTTGTTCATTCCCAACGAGTTGTTAAGTTAGTTGTGCTAAATGACCAGCTCTGAGTCTATAACACTATGATTAGGCTTCACAGAAACCTAGAATCTTAGAACTGAAAAGGATTTGGGAGATCATCTAGTTCTTCTCTTTTATTTTATAGAAAAGGAAATGGGAGCCCAGAGAGCCTAAGTGACTGGATTCAGATTAGATAAGCAAAACTAAAACACAGACCTCCTGACTCCTCATCCAGCATGTCTGTATAAGTATAAGTAACTCTGTGTGTGTGTGAGAGGGGGGGGGAAGGGAAAAAGAGGGAAAAGGGAAAGGGAGGAAGAAGGAAAAGAAGGGGGAAAAAAGGAAAAGGAAAAGAGAGGGAGAGAGGGAAGGGGAAGAAGAGAGAGAGAGAGGAGGGAGGGCCATTTTATTTTTTAAATGTTTTGCTATTACATCATTTTCTTATCCTAATATATCCCTCCTATTTACCTACCCTATGGCCATCCCTTGAAACAAAAGATCTGAAAGACTGAGGAGAAAAAAAAAGCCAAGTTCAGTTTGCTTTTTTGGTTCTATCCATCTATGTTGTTGTAGTTATTGCACATGTTCCTTTTCTTGACCTACTGTTTTACTCTTCATTAGTTCATGTAAGCCCTCTGTACTGTAATGCCAAGGAAAGGCAACTTCCCAAGGTTCAGAATACCAGCACAAGTGCTCTCCATTTTATTCAGTGACCAACCAAGAACAGAGAAGATCAAAACATGACATCATTCCAAATACAGCATTTACTAAATGTGATTAAATAATTTCCAAGGACTACCCCACCCCAGGACCTTCCAATCATTCAATCAATTACAAAGTCCCTGGTCTAAATACTTCTCCACCCCTAGGCTATACCTTCATTTGTCAATCACAGAGCACAAAAAGGTCAAAAGTTCCCCACCCCTGGATTTCAATTGAATCTACCCCAGAGTTACATCAAGTTTAAACACAGCACTTAATACCCAAATGGAGGTCTTTTCTTCATCTTGACAGGAGGTAAGTTCTCAGCAATCTTAGTTCCTGGGGAGACAAGGCTTAGCAAGGCCACAAGATACATTGCCAGTCCCTTCATGAATTCATCCTCTGTCTGTAGAACAGTCCTAGAACCCCTGAAAACATTAGCAAAACCCTCTCCCAGGATTTCTTTAAACATACAACAAGAAAATCCTTCTTCAGGGCTTCTGAACCAACAGAAAGGTTCCCAGACCCCTGCAACAACAGCACTGTCCTTCACCAGTGGACAGTATTCACTCTCTCTGTCTACAGGACAGTCTCAGGGCTTCTTAACCAAAATCCAGGTTCCAGGACTTCTTCAACAGGACAGTCTTTAACCAGTGGACAAATCTGGCAAAACAACATCAAAACAGATAGACAAAGTACCAGCAAAACAGCCATGTCTCCTCAGTCCTTGGCAGCTCAGGGGTCAGGTCTCAAAAGTCCAGGGTGATTCAAAGCCACACTCAACAATCCTCTCAGTCTCTCTCTCTCTCTGCCTCCACGTGGGTGCTGCTTCCAAAAAGATCTTCTGCCTCTCTCTCCTGTCTCTGCAAATCTAAGTCACCAGCTCTTCCCAGTTCAGGACTTTCTTTTCACATCAACAAGTCCATCCCACAGGTGGGATTAACAAGCTCTGGGTTTTAACACAATCAGTTTGAAAACCAAGCCAATGCAGGGGAATCTTTAAATGCCATTACTATCACACCCTCCTTTCTATGTTTCTCATAATTCTTCATATTCCTCTTTTTTATGATACAATATTCCATCATCTGCAAATGCCACAATTTGTTTAGCATCTAATTTATTTACAATTCCTTATAATCACAAAAAGACTGCTGTATTTTAGCATATATTAGACCTTTGTTTTCTGTCTTTCACTTTGTTGGGGATTATACCTATACCTAAGATCTTCATGTCAAAGAATACAAGCATTTTAGTCACTACCTTGGCATGATTCCAAATTCTTTCCTGTAATAGCTAGACCAATTCACAGCTTCACTAGGAGTATAATAAGGTACTGGTCTTTTGGAAGCTCCTTTAACATTGACTATTCTCATTTCTTCTTATCTTTACTAATTTCTAGGTATGAGGCTCCTCAAAGTTGTTTTAATTTAGCTTTCTCATTATTAATGACATGAATCAATGTTTCATATAGTTGTTAAAGGTTTGAAATTCTTCTTTTTAGAACTATCTATTCATATATTTTGACCATTTGGTCAATTAGGTAATGATTGTTGGTCTTATATTTTGGTGTTAATTCCCGATAAATCTTGGCTATTGGATACTTGTCAGAAATATTTGATATGAATTCTTCCCAATCAACAATTTCCCTTCATCTTCTAGATGCATTGATTTTGTTCATGCAAAAGCTTTTCAATTTCATAAGATAAAAATTATCTATTTAGCTTCTGCAGTTTCTTTCTATCCCTTATTTAGTTAAGAATTCTCCTCATAGCCGTAACTGTGAAAAGTACATGATCTGATTCTCTACTAATTTTTTATGGGAACATACCATTTTAAAAGAAATGAACTGTGCCATCTAAGGTTTTAATATGTTTGGCAGATCACTAGGAAAGGGCATAAAGTGTCAGTTAAAGACTTTAAGGGTAAAAACATTTAGACCACTCATAGTTAAGGAAAGACATGGCAGCTAAAGAACTATTGTGGCAAAGAGAGCCAAAAGAATGGAATGGAAAAGATGAAATGACTAAACCTCTGTAGGCCTCAGTTTTCTAACTCTAAAAATGAGGTCAAACTATTGCTTCCCTACCAGCTCTGTTTTTCTATGAATTTCCTTTTGGTTTTATGCATCCAATATGTGCTTTAACCTGCCCCATCAGAGATTGGCACCAGACTTAGTATGGAGACCTGATCTGGACAGAAGCCATCCATCAGCCTCAGCCTCCACAGCCGCAGGGACTATAGGCGTGTGCTGCCACACCTAGCTCACGCCATATTTAAAGATGAAGAAACTGAGTCATAAGAAGTTAAATAGGATATACCAAGTCACATGACGAATTTGCAACCAAGTTAAGTTTAGAATTTGCCAGTTGTCAGTCTGCTACATGTGAGTCTCTCAGTTGTTGACATGGTTCTCAGATGGAGAGGCAAACCCTGAAAAGTCAAATATCTTCAACAGGAAAAGACACATAAAAAACAAGAGTTATTCCCCATTTGGATAAGCCACCCACTAAAAGGGTCTTTGACTCTGATTACTTCACCAATTATGGCACAACATGCATTCTTTCTTCCCACTATTCCTTCTTTAGCTAGGTAATTCATCATTTATTTGGTTAGTAACAGTTGCTATCATACAAATATTCTTAACTTTATCTCTTGTTAGATAAATTTTCTCTTTATTCCTGCATAGAATTCCCATGACTTCAATTACTCTTTCCCAAATTCAAAACCAATTTTGTGAGAGCAATCAGTCTTAATTTTTTACATTGTAAATTGGTGAAGCAAGTAGGACTTTCCTCCCCTGACAGCACCCATGGAACCCAATAATACGAACAGAGACGAGGACTGTGATTTCATTGATACAGGTAATTCTCAATTAAAGAAACTCCTCTGATGTTTCAGGTTAGTGCTTCTGCAATTTAATTATCTTAAAGAGTTGCTTCAAGAATTAAGAGGTTAAGCTATTTGCCGAGAATCACAGAGCCAAATATGTATCAATGGTGGGACTTGAGCTCAGGTCTACCTATTTTAAAGAAATGTACTTAATGATAAAAGAGTAGTTGTGATCAAATAAAAAAACTACTTAACTGGTTTACAAAGCTTAATATATTTCCCATTGTGCACAATAAGTGTGTACATATATTTGATATATACATACATATGAGAACCCACTATATATATATACATATATATATATATATATGAACATCTTTCAGGTTTTCTACTCAATTTTCTGCCTTCCACACATTCCTAAAGCTACCTATTTATTTTATTCAATAAAAAATGTGTTTTAACTACTAAAAAAAAAGAGTAGTTGTAAGGTGCAATTACCATATATGGTATATTCAACCAATATATATTGGTATAGTATACCAACTGTCCTTGGTCGGAGTAAAAACACAGCAGGAAAAAAAGCACAATTCATGAAGTTCCAACAATTTAAAATATGACCATAGCCTACTAAGCAATCATCTCCTACAATTCTTCTGAGTCAATGAGAACACTTCTTCCTATCCTGGTGGATTTCCTACTGTCTTACATGTTTGGTATGATCATGGGACATCTTTGGTCTTGTGGAATGATATTTCCCTTGCTTTCTCCACTTCCCTCTCCTGCATCCAAATTCTCCTTGTGTCCTTCTGTAAATCAATCCAACTCAAGTCTTATCTCTTCAATGAAGCCATTCCTGACTGCTCCAGGCCACAGTTCTTCCTTCTCTTCTTTTTGCACTATTTTTTATACCTCTCACTTAGACCATTATCATGTGGCACTGTTATTGTTGTTTTAACATTTTTATGCATTTATGCTTTGTCTCTCCAACTTCATTGGAAGGTCCTTGAGGGAAAGGACTATGTCCCGTGTGCCTTTGTATCCATACAAAATCTAACATAATGTCTTCCATGTAAGAAATGCTCAATGAATATTATAAACGAATTACATACAGCACCAGACACAGAGCTAGACTCATAACAGCTGCTCAATAAATTTGTTGTGTTAAGTGAAATTGAATAAAAACCTTTCTGAACGAGAAAGTGAAGTGGGTCTAGTGGGAGGAACTTTTGACTCTGATAACGTCCATGTACTTCTCCTTTCCTTTTCAGCCGTATCTCTACAAATCTTGGATGTGAGTTAATGTTTCTTTATTGTATTTTTTCCCTCATCTGTTAAAAGGGATTTTGATAATGTTACTTCCTGGAAGGAAAAAAAGTGATTGGTTTGGCATGAGGGGTACTCAGTCATAGTCCTGGCTCTTCTACCAATTTGCCCAAGGGCCTTGTGCAAATTACATCCTTTGTCTATACTGGTATTTCATCAGTAAAACAATAATAATAGTAATAATAATATTATTAACTGGACATCTATAGTACTTTAAGTTTTGTAAATCATTTTACATAACTATCTCTTTTGATCCTACAACTCTTGCCCCTAGGCACCCCATTTAACAGATAGGGAAGCTGAGGCTTGTAGGGCTTGACTTTCCCATAGTAACCAAGGCAGTGTCAGGAAGACCTTGGTTTTTCTGACTCCAAATCCTACACTCTGGATGGGGGGGTTAGAAGGACCGATATCTATGGTTCTTTCCAGCTATGACATTCCCCATTCCTAAAAAAAAAAAATCAGTCACCATGTAAAGTATGTAATCAGAGTCAGTGCAATAAAATTATTATGGGTTTGGAAATTTTTGTTCCAGTTAGATTGAAAAAATAATTGATAATTATGACTCAACCGTCTGTATTTTTTCCTGGTTTTTATAAAGCAGCACAAGACGTACATTGGCTGAGGATAAACTCTTAATGGCATGCCAGATAATGAGTAACCCTGTGTGACTAAGACAGCATTAAGAGAAAGTCTCAGACATGGGGAAAAAAATAAAAGCATTCTCATGTCTGGCTAATCTTGGATTTTTCTGATGCCCTGAAGGGGCATAATAGCCTAAGACTGACTGGTGTCAAACACCTGGGGGGAAAGGGAGGTGAAGAGGGTTCTCTTTTTCTCTTCTTTTTTTTTTAATGGTGCTGAGATAAAATTCAGGCTCTCTGACTTTCTTGGTGTACAAGGAATTGTTCATACCATGCCTGATTGTACTGTGCAGAGGTCATGAGGTCATGTCAGAACCAAGACATAGTTTTATACTGAAACACCTCAGGTATTGGTGGTTTCATCTGGAAGGAAAGCTTCATGTCAGAGAGGAAACAGTGTTAGGTTTGAAGTCAGAGTGTCTGCATTCAAATCCCACATCTTTGACCAACTCCCTTTGTGACCTTACCTATATCATTTAATTTCTCTGGGCCTCAGTTTCCTCACCTGAAAAATAAGGAGTTTAGATTAGGCATCACTAAGGTCCCTTCCAGTTCTAGAACTATGAGCCTATCAGTACCTCCACTACAGAATACCAAAATCCTTTTTGGGTCTTCATGAATGTTAGTGGGTCCTCTAAAACCTCATTAATCAATGGCAAGTCCTCCCTCTGGTAATGGGCCTCTCTAAACTATGTGAGGTAGATCCTTAGACAACAGACAAATAGCTGCTCACCAAGCTCATACACAAAAATTTTCAAGTTTGGTAGGACCTCAGTGTTCTCATGGGCAGAATGAGAGCTAGCCAAGATGATTTTTAGGGTCTTTTCAAGCTCTGAATATGTAGTTCTAAGTACAGGACCCAAAGAAAGAACTCTGGATATGGGTTCAAATGACCTAGGTTTAGGATCCAACTCTTTCTACTCATTACCTATATATGGGACCTTTGTGACCTCAGGGTCACTCATATTTCTGGAAAAGGTAATGGAATAAAACAATAATAAAGACATTTCCTTTTCATGTTAGCTTTTGGTTAGGCTTCCTGGCATATTTATACTTTAGGCATTATTTGTGAACTTGGCCATTTGCCAAAGAAAATAAGTTTTCAATTAAATTCAATCTATTCCAATAAACATCTATTGAGCACCTATTGCATACAGAGCACTATGCTACATTCTGGAAGGAATCCAATATTAAGATAACATACAAGGGGCGGCCAGGTGGCGCAGTGAGTGGCCCCAGAGCGGGGAGACCCAGGATCAAATCTGGACACTTAGTACCCACCCAGAAACACCTGGTCGTATAACCTTGAGCAAGTTACTTAACCCCAATTACTTAAAAAAAAAAAAAGATAACATACAACCTTATTCGTATGGTGTTTAACTTCCAAGAAGTTGACCTCCTGAGAGTGGAAAATTTCGGATACCTAGTGCCTCCAGGGGCTGAGTCAGAAGTTGTCTTGAGAAGAGGAGGAGTAGAAGCACTCATGCAACCCCTGTGGAAGAAAAAAAAAACCAGAGAGGGGAAATCCACTTGCCTTTAAGGAATAACATCAGAAATCCTCATGCCCAAGCCAGGTTGCCAGTGACTCTGGGATGTCCCACCAATGAACACGACTTCATTTTGCAATGGGATGGTGATAGGCTGGAGAAAAGCGTGTGGGGGCAAAGACTGTGTCTTCGACATCAGATTAGATCATTTAAAAGTCATCTGAGTTTTCAGACTGTGGTAGCTTCCACAGTTGTGCATTGGAGATATAACTGTTCCCCCCAGGAGGTCGGCTTCTTTCTTTCCACAACTGACTTTTTTTTTTTCAGTTCAATAAGCAGCAAAGCATTCAGTCTGTACGAGACACTGTGCTGGACACTGGAGATAGAAAGACAAAATCAACAGTCCTAGCCCTCAAGAAACTTCCTTTGATACTTGCTGAGTTGAAAAGATACAGAAATACAAAATGTGCACAGACAAGTCAATATCTAGTATATGTAAAGTTATGCAGTATAATTTACAAAGGGTGTGAACATAGACACAGGGCCCTCAGGAATGCCCTCTTGCAGAAGGTAGCACTTGAGCTATAGTTTGAAGGAATCTAGGGATCCTCTGAGGCAGGAATGAGGAAGAATTGAGCTCCAGATGGGGGAGAATGACCTATGCAAATTCACAAAGATGGGAAGTGGAATGGCATGTCAAGGGAACAGCTAGAAGGTCAATTTGATTAGAACAGATCATGCCTGAAGGGAAATAATATGAAATGAGATTGGGGGTGGGGGAGTACATGGGGAGTCAGATAGTGAAGGGATTTAAATGCCAAGCTAAAGATTTTTTTTTTATTTTATCCTAGAGGTAAAATGAAGATGCTAAAGATTTTTGAGTATGAAGGTACCAGCTAGATTTGTATTGTAGAAATATGACTATGGAAGCTGCATGCAGGATGGATTGGGAAGGAAAGATATTGTCAGCAAGAGACTGATTCGGAGCCTGTTGTAAAAGTCAAAGCAGGATACCGAGGGGATAGATGTAAGAGGTATTGGAAAGGTAGATTCAATAAGAGCTTCCAACTAGTTGTATAAGATGGGGGAGAAGTAAGTCTAAGAGGATTCCAAGGTTAGTGGGAGGATGGTTGTACCTCTAACAGAAATAAGAACATTTGAAGGAGGTTTAGGTCTCAGGAGAAATACACATTCTATTCTGAACATGTTAAGCTTGAGATACATGTAGGGTTTGTCTAAATATACAGTCATGGCTCACAGGTGGCATAGGTAAATATAATCTGGGGGTCTGACCCAACTCTATGGAAAGTAGCACATCCATGCTTACATCAGCAGTAACACAGCTCTGAAAGTATAATGGGAAGGATAGGTAAGATCCAAGACCACCAAAGTTGAGAGATATTCCATATATCCAAGAGGCATACCAGGCTTGCATTATATCCATCCACTAACCCTCAAATATTTTCAGGCTAAAAGTACAATAGATTCAGAACAAAAGCCACATCCCTGATCATTAGTAAGGAAGGAAGATAGTCCCTTAACTCTTCCTTGCCTCTTCCCATCAAACACTGGTTATACAAAAGACCACCATAAATAATGAATGTCAAGTAAACCCATTTATCTACACAAAACAGCAAATAGAAATGAAAGTTCTCTAGATTAGAATGTATCAGAGGATACATAAGAATAAATGAGTTCTTCAATTGGAAATAAAATATATTTCAGCTCAAACCAGGAGAGAGAATAATATCACACAGGAAATGTCCAGCTGTCTAGAGCTAGAGTTTCAAGACCTGGAATTCAAGGTACATGATTGGACTACTTCCCATATACATCAATAATTCTGGGGGCTCTAATCTAGCTTTGAAAAATTCATACTAATCGGGGCAGCCAGGTAGCACAGCGAGTAAGAGCACTGGCTCCAGTGTTGAGAAGACCTGGAGATCGAATCCTGGGCTCAGACACTTAGCACCCATCCAGAAACACCTGGCCATGTAACCTTGAGCAAGTTACTTAACCCCAATTGCTTAGGGGCAGCCAGGTGGCTCAGTGAGTAAGAGCACCGGCTCCAGTGTCAGGATGACCTGGATCAAATCTGGGCTCAGATACTTAGCACCACACCCAGAAATAACTGGCCATGTAACCTTGAACAAGTCACTAAACCCTGATTGCTTTAATTCATACTAATAAAAAGACCATCTTGACTGACTCCCTGGAGGTCTTCTCTCCAACTGTCATTTCCTTACACACCGGACAAGGACAATATGAAGGTTCAGTCATTTCACCAAGAAATTTTCATCCAAGAAGAAATCCCAGAAGTCAACCTTCATTGTAAAAACTTTGTCAAATATATGTCCATACTAACAGGAGCTACTGGGAATAATGAGCCAATTAGAAAACAGAAATATTCCTTAAGTAACCACAACATATGGAATATTATACTAATCACTGTGTGGGGGATTGCCAAAGAACTGAAAGACCCAATCCCTGCCCCCACAAAACTTGCAGCCTCAAGCTGAAGAGATACATTAACAGATGAAGAAGACATAAGACCACCTGGCAAGAAAAGATAAGGAACACATTCAAACTTACCAATTTAGGAGGCATAAAATACATACGTGAACTGGGGGAGGGGAAGGAGGAGGGGGAGGTAGGAAACAACAAAGGTACTATTGTTGCACCAAGCAGATGTGTAATAGCTAGGGGCTAGGGAGGTAACAAGATCCATCTTAGCCCAACCCTGTAGATTTTATTCCTCTGGTGATTCAGTGGATCAAGACTGTTGGCAATCTGGACTACTTTCTATAGGGATCTTTTCATAGTAAAAGGATTGTTCTATCCACTTATGTAGTATGTAATGCTCCAAGAAACAAGTTATACAGTTACCTAGCTTCCTAGTCCATTTATTTTATTCGTTCCAAGTAAAGAATTGGTATCACTTGGAATCACATTCCAATTCAATCAGACCATTTTCCACATTTTTCAAGGAGGTTTAGGGGAAGGCCAGATCCATAGACATGGGTGATATTCAGATGCTTGTTTTGTTTAGGTGTATAGGTTGTTCAGGGAGGACTGGAACTTCTGGTGTGAGGGCTTGCACCTTTGGGGTTCACTTCCCCCCCAAATCTCAGCTGTGGCTCCACAAAGCTGTAGCGTGTGAAGAGACTACACCCCAGTAAAACCATCTCAGTAGATGGGCTAAACCAGCTTGAGGATAACCAACAGGCCTCCAGCCTAGTGAGTCAGGGGGATGTCTACCCCAAGCACATGAAGATGTCCCCCATGGAATGGACGGATGAGAGCAAATTGTGAACGGCCATGAAGGCTACAGAAGCAGCCTCTCTGAAGGGCTTGGAGCTTGGTCAGACACTGAAGATACCAAGGTCATTCAATGCATCTCCGACCATCAGCAGTTGTCCTGACTTTTGTCTTGTTATTGGACTTCACTTACTTGGAAAGAGAGTGAGGCTGGAGACTGTGCAAATCTGTCTCACTTCAATACAATTCATGGTCAAGTCACGGCATCACCCGGTGATATTATTGGTCCTCTTCAAAAACCAAGGACAAACAACGATTGCACTTGTGAATTGTCTAGGTCTTTTGGCCATTTCCCTCTCTATCAACACAAAATAATCAGGGCAAGGGAAAAGAAGGAAAATTTCAATGAGTCCATCTGACTCCCATACTTGATAAAAGATGTGGAATGTTAGTTTAATGGATCTAACAGCAAACATTTGTTATGTGCCTACTATGTGCAGGCAATGTAAATGAAAAGATAAAAGTTAAATAATCCAAGCAGTTTACTTACATTCTATTAGAGAAAATAATATAGAAAAATTATACAGAATAAATATATCTAAAATTAAGACAAGGTAGATAGGGAGGGAAAGCACTAGCAGTTGAGGGGTAGGGTGCTTTGTGTAGAAAGGGTTGCTTGAGTTATCTCTTGAAGGAAGTGAGGGATTCTATGAGGTTGTAAGAAGGAGGAAACATTACAGGAGTATGGCGATGGCCAGTGTAAGGCATGTAAATGGAAGATACAGTGCCATGCATGAGAAGCAGGGAGAAAGACAGTTTGGTCATCCAATATGGTACTGAAAAATGATCAAGACTGGGAGGATAAGTTGAGGCCAGGTTGTGAAGGGTTTTAAAAAACAAAAAAGGGAGTTTATATATACATGATCCTAGAGGCAATAGGGACTATTGGAATTTGAGTAGAAAAACAACATGCTCAGATCTATTCTGAAAAATTTCACTTTGACATTTGTGCAAATGAGGATTCCAGACTTGAGGCTGGGATAACAATTAGGCAGCCATTGCAGTAGTCTGGATGAGAGGTGGTAAGGGACAGAAATAAGGTGGTATCTGAGTGAGTAGAGAGAAGGAGTGTGATGTAAGTATTACTGAGGGAGTAGGAATAGCAAGATTTGGCAACTGACTAAATGTGATTGTAAATGGAGAGTGGGGAGTCCAAATAATGTTAATGTTATAAAGCTGAGAGACTTAAAGAATAGTGGTTTTCTTAACAGAAGTTCAAAAGATGGGAGGGCTTGGGTAAAACAATGAGTTCTGTTTTGGACATGTGTGATTGGGTAAACATAACTTTAACTGTAGGGTACCTTTTTCCCATGGTCATGGTAGGGGAAATCTATAAGCATCTTTATAAGGTCTTGGATTCCTCACTTAAGAGAATAACCCAAGGTCACTCTTCTGGAACTTAAGAGATAACTGGCATACATAATGTTACTTGCTCCCTTGCTTTTTTGCTTTTCCTCCTAAAAGCAGCCAAGAAGTTCTGCTCCTCTTTTCCCAATAATCTCATAGTTAGCTGTACATTTGTGTCTAGATGGCCCCATATCATCTGGCATCATAGAAAATGAAGTCAAGGCAACAAGTTTTTATTAATCTCTTGCTGTGTGCCAGGTACTATACTAAGTACTAGGAAAAAAAATAAAGCAGAAATAAAGACAGTCTGTCCTCAAGAAATTTATATTCTAATGGCGAAAGACAACACATAAAAGCTGGAAAGGGGAGAGGGAGTAAATATATCTGGTTTGGAGGCATTGTAGAGAAATTCTAGAAGAAGAGTCTGGAGCATAGCCTGGAGAGGAATGAAGATGTGAGTAACCTGGGTGTCCTCCTTAATGTGGAGATTCTGAGAAAAAAAAACAGCTAATCAGTGACTGGGGCTGTAGGAGTTGAGGGTTCTTCCAATGTGTGAAGTCCCAGGCTAGAGTTAGCTTCCAATGTTTTGCATGACTGCACATGTATAATGTATATCGAATTGCTTACCTTCTCAATGAGGAGGGTGGGGAGGGTGGAAGGGAGAGAATTTGGAACTTAAAGTTTTATAAACGAATGTTAAAAATTTTTTTTTATATATAACTGGGGGAAAATAAAATGCTGAATTAGAGTTAGCTTCCAGGGTGAAGAGGTTTCTGGGGCATTACAGATAAAGTTCAATGAGCAGTTAATATAATGATAATTATAATTGGTAACGCACACACACATGTGAGTGATTTGAGATTTGCAAAACAATTTTTATATATTATGTTGTTTGAGTCTCATCACTACCTTGTGAGGTGCTATTATCATCCACATATTACAAGAGGAAAACAGAGTCTGAGTGAGGGTAAGTGAATTGCCTAGCTAGTCAAAGTTAGTAAGTGTGAGGCATGATTTGAACTCGGGTTTTCCTACCTCCAAGTGCAGTCTTTTATCCACTATACCACCTAGATGTCTAGGTAAAGCCTTTCATTTCTCCCTTGTTAACTAAGCTTGAGTAAACCAGGAAACATTCCTCTTATACTTCTCACCCAAAGACAAGACTCAGAGAACCCAAAGCATAAGTCCATAGGCAGAAGAAGCAGATAAAACTTTGCTCCTCATCAATAACCATTGTGGAATCTTTAAAAAGGTGCAAATATCTCCAGTACAAATTATTCTTATACAAAAATGGGAAAGAGGAGAACCATCTTTGAAGCTGTCCTATCATCCCAGCCTGCGGACCTGCTGCCCCATCATCCTAAGTTGAAGACGCCCGCCACATGCCCCCTCCATCTCCTGGCAGTTCCTCATTACAATAGGTCTGCCACTCATTATAATAGTCATTTTTCTTATTAGTTGTTAACCAATCAAAGTCGATTGCTACCCTCAGGAACACGCACTCTTCCAAGAGCACATAAGCGTTGAGTGGGTTTTATTAGGTGTCTTTGGCATTGGAGAATGCCACTGACCTATCGTATTAATTATTTGCTGGCATGATTAATAGCATGATTAATTACCCAGGAAAAAAGAATGTCTTTTAATATATCCCCTTTGGATATGTAAGTCTTGTGTATATGCTTCCATTTCTCCACTCTGGTCCAGACTCTGGTTACCACATAATCACCCAATTGGGGAAGCACTTGTCCACAGATGAAGGAATGAAAATGGGTAGGCAAAACTGTTCATTTTTAACCTCCTGGAACTTTAGAAGCCCTCATTCCAATTGTTACAAATATAATATAGCTAATATTATATATATATAATATAATTAACCTAATATAATATGTTGAGCTTGAAATGCTTCCTGAGCACCCAGTTTGAAATTCTAATAGTCAATCGACAGTCAGTGAACCAAGGTTTATTAAGCACCTATTATGTGCCAGGTGTTTGTTAAGCACTGGGGATACCAAGGAAGGCAAGAAACCCTCCCTGCTCTCAAAGAACACATGGTCTAACGGGGAAAACAACTATGTACAAACAAAGGCATATACGGGCTAAGCTAAATTCGAGATGATCTCAGAGAAAGGGAAATAAGGGAAGGGGAGGATTTTCAGAGGGAAGGACTGAGAAAGACGTTTCAAAGGTGAAACTTTGCTGTGGTGGTGGTGTTTGTTTGTCCTTGGCTCTCAGAGAGCACTGATGACATCACAAGGGTAATGTCTTTACTTGTGAGTGAGTTAGATTTAAATGAGACAGAGCTGTACAGAAGCATCAGCCTCACTTTCTCCTCCAGTCATGGGAGCCAGTGGCAAGACATTGGTAAAGGTGATGGCCCCTGGAGGAATTTGCTAAGACTTACATGAACCAATGCAGAGTGAAACAAGCAAAGCCAGAAACAATAATAATGATATTGTAAAGAAAAACAACTTTTAAAGACTTAAGAACTCTGATTCATAACATGATGACTAATTATGATCCCAGAGTCCAGATGATGAAGCATGCCACTTACTTCCTTAAAGAAAAGTGATGGACTCCAGATGCAAAATGAAAAAAAAAAACATTTTTTGGACATGGCTAATGTAAGAATGTGCTTTGTTGGAGAGTGTATATTTCTTAAAAGAGTTTTGTTTTTCTTTTCATGGCAATTGTGAGAGAAAAGTGGAAGGAAAAGAATTCCATACAAAATTGAGAAGAGTAGAAAGATCAGACAGAATCACAAACAAAATAACATTGAAAATGACTGACTTTATCATCTAACCACTTAAAAGAAAAGCAAGCTTCATATAAAAAATATCAATAGTTTCATAGACAATGCTCATTTTTTTATTTGTTAAGTTCAGAATAAAATAATTTTTAAAAAGAATAAGGGAAGGCTTCATGGAGAAAGTGGCATTTCAGCTGGGCCTTGAAAGATTTTAACAAGGAGAAATAGAGATGGTAGAGACTTAAAGGAAGCCAGAAAAAACTAGGAATTAAAAGTGAGGAGGGAGAGAGATCCAGGCCTGGGGGACAGACAGTAAAGATTCACAGAGTTGGAAGATAGAGGATCTTTTATGAGAAACCGCCAGGAGGCTGGAGTGACTGAACATGGTGGGTAGTAAGGTGGAAGAAGATTGTAACGGTCAAAGGGAATCAGCTTAGGAAGGGCTTTGAATGTCAAACAGAGGATTTTATATTTGATCGTGGAAGAAATAGAGAACCATGGGAGTTTATTGAATGGGGTGGGAGGAGGGGAGGGGACATGGTCAGACCTATATATAAATAAGATCAGTTTGATAAAGGAGGAGAGGACAAACTGGAGTAGAGATGGGGAGGGAGACCCATCAGCAGGTCATTAGACTTGAATGACTGGAGAAGAGAGTGAGGCTGATGACTTTGTGACCTTGCATTTCTGCCTTATTTAAATTCAGTTCAGCACGAGCAAGTCAAGACATCACTCTCATGATGTCATCAGTCTTCTCTGAGAACAAAGGTGGGGTAACAACAACAATAATCTCAGTAGCTCAGGCTTGAGGGCCTACAACAGGGTGGTAGTCATGTCAGAGGCAAACAGGAGTCTATATAAGAGATGTTACAAAAGTGGAAACAATAGTCCTTGGCAACAGATTGGATTTGGGTGGCGGAGGGATGAGAGAGTGAGGAACTGAGGATGCCACCCTAGGCAGCTGGGAAGATGATAGTGCCCTCGAAGATAATGGAGAAGTTCAGAAGTGGGGAGGATTTAGGAGGAAAGATAACGAGTTGAGTGTATTTTGTCCGTGGAACATTCAATTCAAGATATCCAATAGGGAATTCAGGATATGAGACTGGAAGACAGGAAAGAGAGGCTAGAGTTGGTAAATACCATCAGCATGAAGATGCGAATTGAAACCATGGGAGCTGCTGAGATCACCAAGTGAAACAGCAAATCTGTAGTAGAGAAGAGGGCCAAGGACAGAGCTAGAATGACACCTGCCATCGGCAGGAACAACTTGAATGAAAATCCAGCAAAGGAGGCTGGAAGAAACCAGGTAGGAGGAGGACCCAGAGAGAGCAGAGCAGTGTCAGGAAAACTTGGCCAGAAGAAAGTATCAAGGAATAAAAAATGAAGAACAGTGGTCAAAAACTGCAGAGAGATCAAGAAGGATTAAGAAAAAAAACATTCGATTTGGCAGTGAAGAGATTATTGGTAACTTTGGGAAGAGTAGTTTCAGTAGAATGATGAGGGCAGGTCATAAGTCGAACTGCAGAGAGTTAAGAAGAAAATGAGAGGAAAGTAGAATGCCTTCTCAAGGAGTTTAGCCACAAAAGGGAAGGGAAATATAAGGAGAAAGAACTCTGGTTTCACTCAGTGAGATCAGGCATCTTGGGGCTCCAGTCCTGACCTCTCCTAAGTGCCAATTTATCATTTCCAGTTGTTCACTGGACATTTCTCCCTTTATGGCTACCTAGTAACCCAAACTCAGCATGACTGAAACTAAATTCATCATGTTTGACACCGAACCATCATGGTGTAGACAGAGGAAAAAACATTGACTTTGAATCCAGAAAACCAGGGTCCAAATCCTGACTCTGCTACTTTTTCTTAAATGGTCTTGGACACTTTACCTTTGTGGGTTTCTTCATTTGTAATATGAGGGGGTTGGATTAAAAGATCTCTAAATCCCTTCCTGCTCAAAATATGATCCACCTACATCTAAGCTCTTTCTCACTTATTTCCCTACCATCATCCTATACCCCTAAGTCCCAAACTTGGAATTGGATTTTACTTCTCCCTATCTTTTAGGTCTCTATGCAATCAATTGCCAATCCTGATCATTTTTCCTCTTTACATTTTTTGTATTTGCCCCCTCCTTTCCATTCCTAGTACTACTACCCTTGCTTAGGCTTAATGCTTCATGATTATATTGCAATATTACAATAGTCTCCTCTCAACCTTGCTCATTTTGGAAGGATGGTCTCCTTACTTGAGGCTCTACCCTCAACCAATCATCCCAACATAGAGTATTCATATTCATATTCCTAAAACTGCTTTGACTATATTATTCCACTGCTCAAAAGTCATTATCAGCTTCACATAGCCTCCTGAATAAAGTCTAAACTCCTTAACCTGGCAATGAAATGTGAGAAATGAATATTTCTCTCATATTTAATACTTAATCATTATATTATAGCCAAGTTTTTCCCCTTTTCTTACTTCCTCATCCAAAAACCAACCTGTGTGGGAAATCTCTCTTAGAGATTTACACAGGCTGAGATCTAATCAGACAGTAAAAGAAATTCTAAGAATGAGCTAATGGGCGGATTCCTGTTCATAGTGTTTGCTCAGACAGGTCTGGGGAAAGGTTGATTCTCCCTATTACCAAAACAGGTGATTTGGAAATTGATTTCTCCTTGACCAAGATTTGAATGACCCTAAGTCACATACCCCAAGACCTTCATTTTAGTGTAGCCCACACCTGTCTTTTTGTTAACCAGTCCAAATTGATTGCCACCCCTCAGGAATACCTCTTCAAAAGGCATAAAACTGCCCTCATCGCCATTAGGGGTCTTTGGTCGAAGAGAGATGACCAAATGACCATCCTTTTATAAATAACCTGCCAGCCTTATCAATAAAATGATGAATTATGCAGAAACTATGTCTCAGGCTTTTTAATCATCTCATAAGCCATTCTATAACTATTCCCTACCTGTATTCCTAGCTTACCTCCCACTCTTTCCATATATTTATTTATTTATTTATTTATTTTTTGGTTTTGGAGGGCAATTGGGGTTAAGAAACTTGCCCAAGCTTACACGGCTAGTTTTTTTGAGTGGGTGTTAAGTGTCTAAGGCTGGAACTGAACTTGGGTCCTCCTGACTCCAAGGCCTGTGCTTTACTCACTGCACCACCTAGCCGCCCCTAACTCTTTCCTTATAATTAACATTCTGCTCCAACCAAACATTATCCCAATATTCACTCACAGCTTTGCCTAAGTTTCTGCTCCTACTACAAAAGCCTCCCCTCCCATTTCTGGTCATTCATATTCTATCCTTCCTTGAAGACCCAAATACAAGGTCATTCATATTCTATCTTTCCTTCAAGACCCAAACACAAAAGTAACTTCCTTTATGAAATCTATCTCGACCATCCCAAGTAGAAATTCTTTTTTCCATGCTATAATTATGACACATATTATATATGCTGTCATACACACACATACACACATGCATATATATATGTATATATTTTTTTTTCTCTCTGTATATGTCATCTTCTTAGCCCTATTCTAAGCAACTGGTGGTAGAGGGTCAAAATGGTGCCCTAAAGGAGACAGTGTGGTATACAGTGGGGAAAAAAAACCAGTGACTCAAGAGGCAGAGAACCTGGGTTCAAATTCACTCACTGTTACTGAGAGCTGGGTCCTGGGCAAATCACTTAATCTTCCTGGACCTTAGTTTCCTCATCTGAGAAAATGAAGGTGTTGGATTATAAGGTTTGAAATCCCTTCCAGTTAATTATATCCCCTATAGCACCTAAGATAGCATCATGCACATGGTGAGTGCTCATTAAAATTTTGTGAAATGAATGAAGAAACAAATGAAGAAATCAGCATGATTTCCTCAACCTCCTAGCCAAAACTTTTTTGCTTTAGGAAAAATGAGCACCAAAAAAATGATAACCTGGTACAAAATATAAAGGAGACTCCTCACATGTCCCAAGGTGGAAGAACGAGTATTTTCTGGTACCCAGAGAATAATAAGGCTCAATACCATTCATCCCCTTGATGAAAGAGTGTGACAATTCTTTTGAATAAGACTGAATCCAAGACTTGATAGAGTATTCACCTGACAGGTGAGTTGAGTTTTACTGCCTGAGATCTCAAAAAGCTAAGGACATTCTGTGTTGCCTTTATGGGTCATTTGTCCTTATATTGTTAATTACCCTGAGGACTTGAATTTTTAAAAAATCAATCATAAAGTAATAATTGAACACCTACTATGTGCCCGGGGCTGCACTAGATACTGAGAAAACAGACAGAGGTGAACTTCCTCCTGCCCTGAAAGCTTAATAATAGTTTGCATCTGTACAGAACTTTAAGAATTGCCAAGTGCTGGGGAGGCCAGGTAGCACAGCGAGTAAGAGTACCGGCCCCAGTGTCAGGATGACCTGGGGATTGAATCTGGGCTCAGACACTTAGCACCCACCCAGAAACACCTGGCTGTGTAACCTTGAGCAAGTTACTTAACCCCAATTGCTTAGGGGCGGCCAGGTGGCTCAGTGAGTAAGAGTACCGGTCCCAGTGTCAGGATGACCTGGGATCAAATCTGAGCTCTGATACTTAGCATCACACCCAGAAATAACTGTAACCTTGAGCAAGTTACTTAACCCCAATTGCTTAAAAAAAATTGCCAAGTGCTTTGAATCATCTGATTCACAAAACAACCCTGAGAGGTAAATGCTATTACCAATGACCAGTTTTATGGATGAGGAAACTGAGGCAGAGGTTAAATTATTTGCACAGGATCACCCAGATCAGCAGGTGATTCGATCTGGTCTTCCTGACTCCAGGTCCAATACTCTATTGACTGCACCACCTTGCAGTGTTGTTTAGTCATGTCTGACTCTTCATGATCTCATGGACTATAGCACACCAATACTGTCTAAGGAGTTTTCTTGGCAAAGACACTAGAGTAGCTTGCCATTTCCTTCTCCAGTGGATTAAGACAAACAGAGGTTAAGGGACAAGCTCAGGGTCACACAGCTAGTCACATTGCACCACAAGGCTACCACTAAACAGCATGTATGCATGTAAGTAAATACAAAATATATAGTCAATACAAGGTACCTTTTGAGTTGGGGGCAGCACTATCAGTTGGGGAATAGAAATCATTAAAATCCATGTCCATGATGATGGGTAAAATAGTTGTTTGTGAATAAGAATGAGAAGAAAAACAGTTCAACATGAGGACCCTTTTATCTGTAAACCTGCATCTAAACCAGGGCCTCTTAAACTTTTTCTACTCCCAACCCCTTTTCCTGTTTTAGTAGCCTTAGTTGGTGTGACGAGGCCTGAGGGTATTGCAGTGCAAAGTGCACGTGCTCTGTGTTTAGAACCAAGGCTGCAGTGAAGTTATGCCAATGCCATATGGCCAAGTGCTGCCAGAAGCACCTTGGATTCATTACATGTTTGATTTTGAATTAATTTTTGGTAGTTGCCATTCAGAAACCTTTTACTGTTGCCAATTTTTTCATGCCCCCCATACAGGGTCATGACCTAAAGTTTAAGAAGCACTGAAAACTATTTCAAAATTGGAGAGGCAGGATTGTGTGGTGCAAAGGGCCTTGGCATATGACCATGAGCAGGTTTACCCATCTGTAAAATGGGGGTATAATACTTGCATTGTCAAGCTCAGGGGTTTATTGGAATAAGAGAACCTATATCATGTTCTAGAAACCATAGTTTCAAAACTGTCCCACTCATCCGTGCTTCCGTCTGAACTGAAAGCTCTATGTAAAAGTCAGGCTTATTATAAAGTAAATAAGTCAACGAGCATTTGTGCCAGGTATTGTAATAATCACTGGGGATAAAGTGAAAGGGAAAATAGTCCCTGCCCTAAAGAGAGCTCATAGACAAAATGCGAAGTGGAGGAGGCATGCAAATTACTAAGTCTCTCTCTGTCTCTTGTCTAGCTCTAATTGTCTCTGTCTCTGTCTCTGCCTGAGACAGAGACAGAGAGAGAGATACAGAAACACAGAGACAGAGAGAGTATATTGGAAGTGATCTCATATGGAAAGTACCCTAAAGTTTTTAGATAAAAAAAATCTCATAAAAAATCCTGAACCATTTCCCAGTCTGGCTGGAAGTCCTCACTACCCCATGATCATTATGTTATGCTTATAGCACAGATATAGTCACCCCCAAAGATGACCATCAGTGACTTAAGAGGGTGATCTAAAGACTGGCAGCATGCCCTTCCCTAGTCTGGAGCCGACTCCAGGCCACCAAGTCTATTTAAATTTATAGTCAGGGTTCTCTCTGCTTCCGCAGGGGTGTGTATGTGTGTGTGTGCCCATCTCTCTGTTATAGGAACACTCTTACCTAGGTGACTCATCTGTCCTAACACACACACCTCAGAGGTAAATAGGTGTTAGTCATCATATAGACAAAAGAGGAGAGGCAAAAAAGAGGTTCCTTGGGGTCTGGGGTTTTGGGGAAATCCTGTCTTAGGTCTTTTCCAGCTCTGAAATTCTCATGTTTTGTACTCCTCCTAGTTGAAGGTGAAAACAAACTCAAAATCTTCTTTGATCTCCCTCAAGAGGAGCTATTTTAAGCAGAAAATGCTTATCTCCTCCCCACCCCCATTTTTTATTTTCAAACCTTTCCAGGACTTTCACTCTTTTTCTGCAAGAAGTGTATTGACCAGGAGGCCCCCAAAGAAGCTCAAACACTCAGGGTTTTTACAAGCTGACTAGAAGCAGCAGGTCCTGGGGATTTACAGATTAACATAAGCAAGGAGGCAATTTCCCAAGCCTCTGAATCAGGGGTCCTTTTGAAATGAAGTCAGTGTAAGGCTTTTATCTGGGTTGGATCTCTGAATCCTTGGGGAATCTTCTCTCTCCAAGGTGAAAACACCCTGGCACTCAGCACAGGGACACCCAGAGGGGTTAAATCTCAGGAGTACAGAGCTGTGTAGGTGTTTTACTGAGGTGAACGAAGTGATGATTGCAGAGATCAGCAAAGCCCTGGGAGGCTTGGCAAGTGGTGGGAGGTGGGGTTACAGCTCCTACTGAGCTAGAAAGTCTCCCACTTAGAGAATGCTTTCTGCATGGTAGCCCTGGCAGGACAAGGGTGAACGTGTATTCATCTCCATTTTACAGAAGAGACAGCAGTCTCAGAGAAGCAAAGTGATTTCCCCCATGTTTGCCAGGCTAGCAAGAAGCAAAGCTGGTACCAGACTTGAACCCAAAGCTTCTAGAGTCCAAAGTTCCTCCTACCACATGGCTTCTCTTGTCAAATGAAAAGTTCTTCCTCCTTTGATAAAATAAGGACAAATTTCCAAGAAATACAATGAGCATTCTTACATTAGTACATTTCACTGAAGCCTGTTTGCCTAATCTCTAAATTTATGATCCTATGAAATGTACTAGTGTAAGAATATGAAGGGACCCTCTGGGTTATTTAGTCCAATTCCTCCTTTTTGTTCTTGTTGTTCAGCCATTTTTCAGCCTTGTCTGACTCTTTGTGACCCCATTTGGGGTTTTCTTGGCAAAGAGACTGAAATGGTTTGCCATTTCCTACTTTAGCTCATTTTACAGATGAGGAAACTGAGGCAAACAGGCTTAAGTGACTTGCCCAGGGTCACACAGCTGCTAAAGTGTCTGAGGTCAGATTTGAACCAGGAAGATGCGTCTTCCTGACTCCAGGCCCAGCACTGCACCACTTAACTGCCTCATAGCTAGGTTATCTTGTCCAAATGCCTCATGTCATACGTGAAGAAACTGAGGCACAGATAGATTAAATCACATGCCCAAGGTCACAGTGGTAGTATTTTAACAGAGCAGGAATTTGAATTGTAGATCCAGCACTGCGTCACTACTTTCTTCAGCAAGGGACACATACAAGAGGAGGCTAGGTGGCGCAGTGAATAGCGCACCTGCCCTGGAGTCAGGAGGACCTGAGTTCAAATCCAGCCTCAGACACTTAACACAAAATCTAGCTGTGTGACCTTGGGCAAGTCACTTAACCCCGATTGCCTTGCCCTCCCTCCTCCAAAAAAAAAAATAAAAACAAGGGACACAACCACAGAGGCACAGGGCTGTACTTGGACCTGGGTTGAGGCCTGTACATCCATACTGCCTCTGTTAGAAACCACATGTGCATAGATAGGAGTTATCTCATTAGGTAAAGCTAAAAAGGTAGAAAGGAAACTTGACTAAGAGAGAAGGGGATGGAGGGAGGGAAAGAAAAGGAATTCGAAGCCATTAGGAGAGAAGATGCTAAAGAATATGAAGATGTTCAAGGTCATTTAGAACTGGAGAGAAGTCTAGAGGCCACATCACCTGTTCGGTCTCAAAGATAGAAATCTGCATGGGAAGAAATCACGTACACTGAGGAGAACTCATACCTACTCAGTCATTGGCACTATGAATCCTGTGGTTGGTGCAGGTCCAGACACGAAGTGTGTCTGACAGGCTAACTTACAGTGAAGGGTTGCTTGATGTCCTCAGGAAAAGGAATGAGAGCTTTCCTGAATTGAGGGCTTAGGTATGAACCTAGTATTCCTTTCTTCCTTCCTTTCCTTCTTTCTTTCTTTCTCTTTCTTTCTTTCTTTCTTTCTTTTTCTTCCTTTCTTTCTTCCTTTCTTTCTGTCTCTTTCTTCCTCCCTCCCTCCCTTCCTTTCTTCCTTCCTTTTTATCTTTTATATTTCTCTTTTTTCTTCCTTTCCTTCTTCCTTCCTTTCTTTTGTCTTCCTTCCTTCCTTCTTTCCTCCCTTTCCTTCCTTTCCTTCCTTATTTCTTTTTATCAGGTTAAATAAAATCTGTTCTATAGCTAATGTCTTATTAGCCCTAGTACTTTCAAGTGGAATTTACTGAAAATTCCTAGAGAGACAAGAGCCAAATTCTGCTACTCAGGGAAAATCTTGGGTGGGGGGCAGGGAGAGGGTTAACAAAATAAATCATAAAGATTATTTTTTAGAAAGGCCCATGAAATAAATTTAGTCTTTTGTCAGACATCCTAGGGGGCTCAAGTTTGCAGGAATAAGTTTTCACTTTTTCAGACTGCTTTCCTGGTGAAATGCTTGCAATGAAAAATTACCCCCAGACATCACTTATTCAAGCCAAACCAACAGAAACCTGGAGTGCCACTCTTTTGGCACGTAAGACCCCATTTTTTGGGCAGGCTCCCAAAATTGTTATATATATATATACATATATATACATGTTTAAGATTGTGATCATCTTTTAGGCAGAGACTGGGGGATTTACACTTATCTCCCTGACACTAGACCCTAACCCAGTGCCAGTAAAAAGTAGCTCCTCAGATGCTGAATTGAATTATTCTCTGTAGTTATTATTTTTCCAAACCCACAGCTATTTCGAGATTCTCAATCTATAGCCGATGCTTCTGCATTTTTGCCCTTTTAAATCATTTGCTAATGAATTAATACCTATTTCTGCATAAGTAAGTTTTATTTCCCCCAATTTCATGGTGACTCCCCTAGGCTGTTCCCCAGTACCTCTGGGGAGGGCAGAAGGAACACAAAGCACAGATTATGCATGTGTACCAGAAATGTCAGGTAAGCCAATTATCAGTGTCAAAAGTCATAGTAAAGAGAAGGTATGGCCTGCTACATTGAAAGTCAGCCTTGGAGTCCAGAAAAATTGGGGTTTGAGGCCTCCTCTTCCCCCAGCTTCCTACAGCACATGTTGACTCTGAGAGCCTGAGCAAGTCAATTACATTCCCAGTGCTCTAGGCAACTCTCTTAAGACTGTGAGCTTCAGAAAAGACGCTTCCCATCGTTGGTAAAGAGACCCTCTTCACCCAGAATTTTCACCAAACCAATGAAATCATAGATCCATCACGATCCTTCTATCCTTTACTCAATCATAGTAAGGCTATTTACTGGTCTCCTTGGGCTTATTGCCCTCCCCACCTTAAGCCCAGAGTAAAGTAGTGAAGAGCTAGAAAATAGAGGACAGACCATGTCAGACTTATTATTTATAGCCTTATAGTTAATCCAACAAGACCATCATTTTTCCTTCATTGAATCTCATCCTTTGCTTAACAGAATGTGATTTGGGATGGTCCAGGGAGGGAATCAATGGGGAGCTGGAGAGCAGTGACTCACCCGTATTAGAAAACTGCATGAATCCTCTCCTACCTTGCCTCACCCAATCAGCTTACACTACACAGTGTGCAGGGGGGGAATACAGTTATTCCTTCCACATCAAGGGTGTTAGGAGAGTAGCGCCCCTGTGATCTAGAAAATCTGTCGAAAAATTTTTGTTCCTCCCTTCATACCAGAGAAGGTCTGAATTTTGTTTCTTTTTCTTGTATGGGTTGATTATTTATTGTACCATATGTGTATTTTATGCATTTCTGAGTTGCTAAACTTTTCCTAAGTCTTCTGCTGGCCTTCACATTTTGTCTGCGGCTTCCACAAAATTCCCTCAAAATTGCCATTTAATTTCTTATGACAACCCACAATATACTGAAACCGCAAAGGGGGAAGTCATGATGTGGAAGGGATAATGGTACCAGCAAAAGACAGGAAAGAGTGAAGGCCTCACTGGAAACAGCATTTTATTTTGCTTTTTTAAGTGGGAAGGTCCTTGGTCTGGTTAAATGAAAACCTCATTGGGATAGTAATAATGATGATAATAACAAGCACTTTTATAGCACTTTATGGTTTGCAAAGTACTGTACATAGTTCATTTTGTGACCTCACAACAACACTGGGAGGTAAGTACTATTATTATCCCCATTTGAAGAAATTATTATTGTCCCCATTAATGAAGAAAAGAAGGTGAGAAGAACTTATGTGACTTGCCCAGAGTCATTACATAGCTTGTAAGTGTCTGAGGCAGGATTTGAACTCAGGTCTATCTTAACTGTAAGGGTCTCTACTCACGCCCTCCATAGCTCTCCATTCTCCTCACAATCTCAGTCGAGAACTTTACTTCCTATATTTTACTGAGGTAAAAAGTGAGTCAATTTGCTGAGATCTCCCTCTTCTTCCCTCCTCCTCACTTCATATCTCCCAGAAGCCTTCTGCCAGTATCTCTGCCTCCGCCCCTGCCTTACTCACTCCCATGTACTCCACAGTCCAGTGATACTTGCTTCCCAACTGTCCCTTGAACAAGGCATTCTCTCTCTCAATTCAGGGCATTTTTGTTGGTTTTCCCACATGCCTGGAACATTCTCCTTCATCTTCTCTACCTCCTGGTTTCCCTGGATTCCTTCAAGTCCCAGCTAAAATCCCACTTCCTACAAGAAACCTTCCATAGTCCCCTAGTGATCCATCTACCGATATCTCTTGCTTGTGCGTAGCTCTCTGCATGTTATCTTCCCCATTCGACTATGAGGTCCTTTAGAGCAGGAACTATCTTTTGCCTTTCTTTGCATCCCAGTGCCTAGGTCAGTGCTGGCACATAGCAGGTGCTTATTATTTAATGACTGACTGACTGAATGAAGTCCATCCCTCTGTACACCCCACCACCTAATTGCCTCATTTTTTTGTTCTTTCTTCTATCATTCAAGTCATTGCTGTCCTTCTAAGGAAACCAACTAAACGAATGACTGGAAGGGTGGCAAACTCAGAAACTTTTTTTTTTAATGTCTCTGGTTAATTTATTTTTTTCTCACTTAATAGTATTTTATTGGAGTGGCTAGGTGGTGCAGTGAATAGAGCACCGGCCCTGGAGTCAGGAAGACCTGAGTTCAAATCCAGCCTCAGACACAGCCATGTGACCTTGGGCAAGTCACTTAACCCCAATTGCCGTGCCTTCCCCCCTCCAAAAAGCAAAAAAAAGATAGTATTTTATTTTTTCCAATTACAATATAAAGATAGTTTTCAACATTCACTTTTATTAAATTTTTGAGTTCCAAATTTTTTTCTCGTTCCCTTGTTTACCTTCTCCCTCTCTAAGATGGCATGAAATCTAATATAGGATATATGTGTATGAGCATATTAAACACATTTCCACATTAGTCATATTGTGAAAGAAGAGTTGGAACAAAAGGGAAAAACCACAAGAAAGAAAAAGAAAAAAAGAGAAAATAGTCTACTTCAATCTGTATACAGACTTCATAGTTTTTGTTTGTTGGTTTTTACCTTCTCCCTCTCTAAGATGGCATGAAATCTAATATAGGATATATGTGTATGAGCATATTAAACACATTTCCACATTAGTCATATTGTGAAAGAAGAGTTGGAACAAAAGGGAAAAACCACAAGAAAGAAAAAAACAAAAAGAAAAAAAGAGAAAATAGTCTACTTCAATCTGCATACAGACTTCATAGTTTTTGTTTGTTGGTTTTTTTCTGGAGGTGGATAGCATTTTCCATCATGAGTCTATGGGAATTGTCTTAGATCTTTGAATTACTGAGAAGATCTAAGTCTATCAGAGTTGGTCAATGCACAACCTTGCCATTACTCTGTACTATGTTCTTAGAAACTCTTTAAAAAACAAACTTTCTCTCTCCCTTAATCCAGACTTTTTTTTTTTTAAATAAAGCTGCTTTGCTCTCCCCTGGTTCTCATTTCAATTCAACAAACATTTATTATTCATTCTCCATTCTGCAAGTACATAAAGGCTGCTTGGCATAGAAGAGGAAGAGTTAGCCTTGGAATTGGGAAGTTTGAGGTTCAAATCTTACCTTTGAGCCACTGACAGATATTAGCTGTGTGATCCTAGAAAAGTCTTTATCTTTCAAGACCCCTAGAAATTCTCTAAAACTCAAAGTTGCAAAGTTGGTGCTCATCTGCATTAGTGAAAGGGCTTTCCTCAGCAAGATTTCTGTTGTGGCTGTTTAGTTGTGTACAACTCTTCAGGACCCCATAGACCACACTGTCCATGGGGTTTTCTTGGCAAAGATACTAGAGCGGACTCCAATGCTCATTTTATAGATGAGGAAACTGAGGCAAACAGGGTTAAGTGACTTGCCCAGGGTCACACTGCTAGTAAGTATCTGAAGCTGGATTTTAACTCAGCTCTTCCTGACTCCAAGACTTTATTCTATCCATTCTGCCACATAGCAAAGATCCCTTCCAAAGGAAGCTACACTAGATGATATGCTAGATGCTTGAAATACAAAGACAACAAAAGAAAACAATCTCTGCCCTCCAGGAGGTTACATTTTATGCAGCTACAACATGTACCCAGTTAATTAAATACATACGATATGCAGAGTGAATATAAATGCAATTTTGCAGCAGAAGGAGGAGGAGGGGACTCTAACAACTGTTAGATGAAAAAGGAGTCTGAGGAGCTGGAACTGAAGCAGAAATTTGAATGGAACCAGGGATCCCAGTAGGGAGAGGTCATGTGGGAGAAGGTTCTAGGCATTCTACCTGTACAAAGTCCCAGGGGCTAGATGTAGAAATTTGAGATTCAGAAAACATTATGTAGCCTAATTTGGATGTAATGTAAGCTGCATGAGGAGCAACATGAAATGAGAGTCATTTTGTCAGATCGTGGAGAACTTTTTCTTTTTTCCAATTGCATGCAAAGACAATTTTCAACACTCATCTTCACAAAATTTTGAGTTCCAAGTTTTTCTCCTCTCCTCTCCCCAAGAGAGCAAGCAATCCAATATAGGTTATACATATAGAATCGTGTTAAACACATTTCCACATCAGTCATGTTGTGAAAGAAGGATCAGAGCAAGAGAATTTGTAAAAAGTGAAAATAGTGTGCTTTGATCTGTGTTCAGACTCCACAGTCCTTCATCTGGATATGGATAGCATTTTCCATCATGAGTCCTTCAGAATTGTCTAAGACTATTGTACTGTACTTCACTCAACATCAGTTCATGTAAGTCTTTCCAGGTTTTTCCAAAATCTGCCTGCTCATCATTTCTTATAGTGCAATAGTATTCCATCACATTCATACACCACAACTTCTTCAGCCATTCCCCAAATGATGAATCTCTTCAATTTCCAATTCCTTGCCATCACAAAAAGAATTGCTACAAATATTTTTGTGCATGTGGATCCCCCTCCCTTTTTAAATTATCTCTTTGGAATACGGACCTAGTAGTGGTATTTCTAGATCAAAGGGTATGTACAGTTTGGCTGCCCTTTGGACATAGTTCCAAATTGCTCTCAAGAATGGTTGGATCAAACATTGTACACAATTACAGATGCATTGTATCTGTGCTGACTAATTTTGACAGACTGGGCTCTTCTCAGCAACATAAGGTAATAAGACAACTCCAAAAGCCTCATGATAGAAAAGGCTATCCACATCCAGAGAAAGAATTATGGAATCTGAATGCAAATTGAAGCAAACTACTTGCTCTCTCTTTCGTCTTGTTTTGTTTCTTCTTTCTAGTTGTTCATTCCATTGGTTATAATTCTTCTTTACAACTTGACTAATGTTTAATGTGAAGGTATATGTAGAACCTATATTGGATTACATGCCACCATGGTGGGGAGGGGAAGAAGAGGGAAGGGAAGAAAATTTGGAACTCAAAAACTTGTGAAACTGAATGTTGTAAACTAAAAGTAAATTAGTTTTTAAAAAAGAAAGAACAGAATGAGGCATACACTTTCTTTTTTTTTTTTTAAGCAATCAGGGTTAAGCAACTTGCTCAAGGTTACATGGCCAGTTATTTCTGGGTGTGGTGCTGAGTATCTGAGCCTGGGATTTGATCTCCAGGTCATCCCGACACTGGAGCCGGTGCTCTTACTCGCTGTGCTACCTGGCTGCCCCTAAGCAATTGGGGTTAAGTAAGTTGCTCAAGGTTACACTGCCAGTTATTTCTGGGTGTGGTGCTTAGTATCTGAGCCCAGATTTGATCCAGGTCATCCCGACACTGGAGCCGGTGCTCTTACTCGCTGAGCCACCTGGCCGCCCCTAGAGGCATACACTTTCAGACAAAAATAAAAACAATGGTTGGATCAGTTCACAGCTCCACCAACAATGCATCAGTGTTCCAATTTTTTCCCACATTAGAGAAGATTTATCATTTATCATTTTCCTTTTCTGTCATATTAGCCAAGGTGTGAGGTGGTACCTCAGAGTTGTTTTAATTTGCATTTTTCTAATTGATAGCTATTTAGAGCATTTTTATATGACTATATACAGTTTTAATTTCTTCAACTGAAAATGGCCTGTTCATATCTTTTGGCTATTTATCGGTTGGGGAATCATGTAGTACTATAATGGAAGACAAAGGGTTTCCTATTTGGTCTTAGAGGAAATAGTGAGCCACTGAATCTCAAGACCACTGTAGTCAGTTGACTCTGGGTCTTGCTTGTCTGGCCTATTCCACTGATCTCCTTGAAAATTTTCTGAATAATATCAAATAGTGTTGATGACTATTGTTTTATGATATACTTTGAGATCTAATAATGCCATTCTTCTTTCATTCCTTTGGTTTTACTGTAATTTCCCTTGAGATTCTAGGTGTTTTGTTTCTCAAAATGAATTCTATTATTATTTTATCCTGCTCTACAAAATGAACCTTTAGAGTTTGGCCGACATAACATTAAATCCATAAATTAAGTAATGTCATCTTTTTTTTTATCATGTTGACATGGTCCGCTGCATTAGTTACTTTTGATAAAGCTAGGCCAACTCTTACAATAATTGCTTCCCTTTCTAGATGTCCACAAACATTCTTTTAATAGCAATAGTTCTAGAATTTCATTATAATTAGAAGTCATCTGATCTACATATAGTTTCAGATACTAATCCCTTCCCTGTTTTGAAAATTAGAACATTTGACCTTCTCCTGTCTTTCAGCACCTCTTCTCTTTGCTCTGATCCTTTAAAGGTCATTGAAAGTGATTTTACAATCACATCTACTTATTTTCTTTTTTCTGTACAGCAGTTTATCTAGGACTCGTGATGTGTTCTCTTATTTCACTGCCCTGAGTTTCTACTCCTATTAACCATTTTTGTTCTTTTCTTCTCAATCCAATGATCTTTCTCCTTGACAGAGAAAATAGAAATAAAAGAAGAGGTGAATACTTCTCCCTCACACAATAATCTATTACCATTGTCCCATCTACTTTAAACAGCAGTTTCATTTCTTTAACCCTCCTCTTTCTCCCAATTTATCTTTTTTCAAAGGCTTTTTTGTTATTGTCCTAAGCATTCACTGACAGTCTCAATTCAACTCATTATCAGTCTTAGTACTCCTGATACAAGACCATGTCAAACTTTTGTTTTCATCCTTTATTACCTGATTTTTCTTTACCCTTCTCTTTATGATTTTTGAAATACAAATTATAATGCAAATTAAAACAATTCTTAGGTTTCATCTAGTACATTGGCAAGGATGACATGATGGAAATAGTCTTGGAGGGGCTGTAGGAAGAAAATCATAATATTTGTTTGTCACAAGTCGCTAAGCTGTTTATACTAAAAACTTTGATTTCCCAAGGTCACTACATGCCCAGTAGTGGGATCACTAGGGAGGTCAAAGATAGAATAATCCCAAGTACACCAACATCTCCTTAGCAGCACTTTTTGTAGTACAGCTCCCCCCGCCAAAAAAAAGATGTAAAACAAAATGGGTGACTCTTGATTGGGAGAATGGTTGAACAAATTGTGGCATGTGAATATAATAGTATTTTATTTCACCATGGTGACAAATATGATTCATTCAGAGAAGCATAAGAAGAAAGAAATTATCATTAAGGCAAACCAATAATTTATTAGCTTTTTATAGAGTAAAATAATAGATGGCTAGAAAGTTAATCCCTCATTACCTTGTTATGCCTATGTGCTAGGTTCCTCATGATGTTTCCAAATTCCTCATCCTCCTTCTATAAAGGTGGTCTGTGTTTTCAACAACCAGGTTGCTTGTATCTTCCCTCTATTAGTCCTCAATGAAGTGCTTTTCACCTTATTTACCCACTTTGGTTTCTAGATTTCTTCATGAGTATTTCTTTTGACTATACATTGCAATTCTGCACTCCATTTCTGTTCATTTAAAATATGATATACCCGTCCGGAGCCATGTTTCAGTCATAAGTTAGCCCCACCCCCAAGTCTCAGTAATAACATATCTGAGGTTGAATTTGCCTCCTGGCTTTTGCACCTGTAGTTCACCTTGCTTGTCATCCACACTTTGTACATTTGTGTATAGATATCTGAGGGTATGGATTTTATTATTAGCTCTTTTCTTGGATTTTGTTCCTTGTGAATTCTTGGGGCAACTCTACAATTATTCTTTTTCTTACACAGTAGCCATTTTTTCATTATTGAGCTTTTTTGTAGTTTTTTTTTGTAAGATAACCACTTATTAGCTCAAGTAGGATTCTACTGTTAGCCTAGAATTTTAAGTGAAAATATTGAAAGAATGTAGAAATACCAAATGTATGCAATTTACTAATTATAATGAAATTTAAGACATACTGCTTTTTTCATTGCCAGGCAGTATTTGGTATACGAAACTTGGAAGACTTCATTTGAAGGAAAGGTCAGTTGTGAACAATGTGCCCATGGGCAGGATGCCAGTTAATTCATTATACTGTTTTGACCTCTGACTTTTAACAGAACTATTTATGCAAAGAATTGGCTTCATCTTGTAGTAAACTTAACAAATAGCAGTAAAGAATATTCACAATGTAAAGCTATAAGCCATATGGGATTTGATCATTAGATTGAGAATTCTGAGCGTTAATCTATTTACAAGGCCACTTATTTTGCCTTCTTAATTATGTATCTTAACCACTTTCCTGCTATACTTCCTACACTAGCAAATAAGAGGAAATTGAAGTGGAGGGGAAACTTTTATTTTCCACCCTCCAAAAATTCAAATTTGAAGTGTGCCATGAAATGATTATTTGAATTGAAAGGGATGTTACTATTACATTACTTTTTTTTTGTCTAAACCTGTGATTTCAGTGATATATAGGACTCCCTGTGAGGAAACTCCTTCTGCCAATGCAGATCAACAACTGTTCTGCAAATTATAGTGTTAGAGAGATGCCTGGGACAATGAACAGTTTAGTGCCTTTCTCAGTGTCGTGTAGCTGGTCTGTATCACAGGAGGGACTTGTCCTTTTCTGAATGAGAGGCCAGTTCACTATTCAATGCTCCTTACTACCTCTCCTTACTTTGTTTAGTACTTAGTACTTAGTTATAAAATACTCCACAATAAATTGTCTTTGAGTTATTTTTAAATATATGTACATATTATGTGTGTATATATACATATTTATGTATTATTTTAACTACAATTTTGTTTCATTCTAAGAGCATAGTAGATCAGGGAAAATTAATTAATTAGATATTCTTATATACACTATCATTTTCTATTTTTAAATCTTCCCATGTTGTGATTCTGACCACCACCCTGCTATTTGCAGGCAACTCAAAGGACAAGATCAGTCTTGTCAGATGAGTTTCTCTGAGCTCTGTAAAGAAATTGTTTCCCCTTTTAAGTGTACTTTGAGAATACATCCTAATTTTGTCTCCTATGTGCTATAAAATATTATATCAAATTTTTGTGCCAAAATTAACCTCTTTAATATTCATCCTTAATTTAACCTTTCTTGGGTTTTTTTCCTAGAAATATCAGCTGAATGTTACCTAGTCTTTCCATGATATTTTAGACAACCCACAAGATAGCAAATTATCTGTTCATTTTATATTCATTCTGACGTCCTATTTAAAGGACACTTTAAATAAAGGTCTAGTTCAGAGGACTGTGAAGTTTCTTAAAATTTTGTTTGTTTCCATGTTTCAATTAGGAAATCCAGTAGTTCCCATACAAACAAAGGAAGGCTATTTATGGATGGGTTTCTTATGGATGGGTTCTTGAACCTGGAATGTGAAAAAAAGGGAAAGGATCAGAGAAAAGATAAGTACTAGAAAAAACCTCGTTATCCAGAGAAGTACTTTCCTATGTGAACAATTTAATATTGTTTTCACAAGTATTCTCAGCAATCTACAAGATAGGCACTGGAGAGATAGGTAAGCATGCATGTTACTAAGAACACTTGTAGATAGGCATATTGATAACAAAGTCAGAGTTAAAGCCTGACCTAAATGGTATCCATTTAACTCTTGTTTACCTATCAGTAACCACAATGTTGATGTTTACTGCTGGACAACTGGTGAACCCAACTGTGGTTTTCTTAGCAGAGATACTAGAATGGTTTTCCATTTCCTTCTCCAGCTCCTTTTACAAATGAGGAAACTGAAGCAAACATGGTTAAGTGACTTGCCCAGGGTCACACAGCTAGTAATTGTCTGAGGCTGGATTTGAACTCACAAAGATGAGTCTTCCTGATTGCCAGCCCAGTGTGCTAACCTAGCTGCCCCCAGTAACCATAATGCTCCAAACTAATAATCATGGCAATAAATCCATCCTAGAGAGTAAGTCAGTAGCCCATGGGGCAAGAGTTCTTAACCTAGGGTCCACGAACTACCTTTTCCCCAACATTTTAATAATTGTTTATAATCTCACATATATTTTAATATAATTGGTTTCCTTTGTAGTCCTATGTATTTTATTTTATGCATTTTAAAACATCCTTCTGATTAGGGCATATAGCTTTTTCTAGATTGTCAAAGGGTCCATTACACAAAAGAAAGCAAAAAAAAAAAATCTGGTTAAGGCATCAAAGGTAAGAGTACTTCAGCCATTGTGTGAGATGTTTTCTAGATAATTTAATTGGAAGTTGTACAGCAACAGTAATAATTTTGTATACAAGGTCTTAGAAATGACTACACTGGTCATGCTCAAAGATTGGGCTTATGGTAAAAATGAAAAATGTCCACAACAAAGAGCTGTGTTGAGTCACAGATTCAGGCCAGACAAAAGAAGGCCTCCTACTGAACCATCAGAGGGTTAACTAGGAATTTCTTTATATGGGACAAAGGCCACAAAACTATGCCCAGGTGCAGCAATGCAAAGCAGGTTTGGAGGAATTGAGCAGGGGAGAGTGAGGAAGGGTGTTCACCCCAGGCCACAATACAGTAGGATCTCATTTTAATTAACTGTTCTTGATACCTAGGTGCTAAGCTATATGGTTGCAAATTCTGTTAGCACCCTCTAAATTCAGAGCCCAGAGGCATAACTCTATTGGTCATGTCACCACTTAGTTTCTTTAGAGAAGTTATTCAAAAGTCATTTCTCTGAGTCTTCTTCAGCATTGTGCAGTCTTTGCTTACGTGATAGATAGATAGATAGATAGATAGATAGATAGATAGATAGATAGATAGATAGATAGATAGATACATAGATACATAGATACATAGATAGATACATAGATAGATACATAGATACATAGATGATAGGTAGATAGATAGATAGATAGATAGATAGATAGATAGATAGATAGATAG
>NW_027187419.1:85889436-85923316 GCF_028583685.1 Petaurus breviceps papuanus | reverse complement strand
AGATAGATAGATAGATAGATAGATAGATAGATAGATAGATAGATAGAATGTCTCTTGATGTGACTATAAGTTAGAAAGAACATGGGAAAGCTTCCAGTGATAAAGGTGACTGCCAAGAAAGAGAGAATATTTTTATTCCTGTGGTGAAGTCAGAAGACTTGGGTTCTAGCCCTGGTACTGCTATATGGTAATTGATAAACAGCTTTGGGTCTGTTTTCTCATTTTTTAATTGAGAGCCTTGCTAAGTTCTTTCTTTCCCTGATGATCTATGAGTCACAGGGTCATAGAGTTAAAGTTAATAGGGTACTTAGAGTCTATGAATAAGTTCAAAAGGGCTTACTGAATAGCTGCCATCTTGGAAGAATAATGGGCAAAAAAGAAAGGAAGGCAGGGAAAGTACCAGAAAAATAGAGGTGAAAAAATATTCCAGTTATAAAAAGGGAAAAGGTAGTGGCACAGAGTGGATAGAGTGGCAGGTCTGGAGTCAGAAAGACTCCTCTTCATGAGTTCAAATCTGGCCTTAGACAATTACTAGCTGTATGACCCTGGGCAAGTCACTTAACCCTGTTTACCTCAGCTTCCTCCTTTGTAAAAGGAACTAGAGAAGGAAATGGCAAACCACTCCAGTATCTCTGACAAGAAAACCCCAAATGGGGTCACAAAGAGCCAAACATGACTGAAAAAACAACTAGGATTCTGAAAACTAGTCTGTGTAATATAGGTATTGATCTCTGCAGATGTGCTAGAATGATTTTTTTCTTTTTCAATTAACAAAAATCCATTTTTCCACCCTCCTACTTCTCTACAACCCCTACCACATAAAAAAGAAAGAAAAAACAAATCTTTATAACAAATATCCTAACATTTAAAGTAATTTGCAAACTTTAAAACACTATATAAATGCTAGCATTTTTTGGACAAGAACAATGCAGAAATGTTTTTGATTGATTACACATATTTGTAACAAAGGTTTGGTTTTTCTTTCTCTCGTATGTCTCAAATTACCCTTAGTCTATCATCTTTATATCAGGAGGTGGTTAGGATATTCCGTAATGAGTCCTCTCATTGTAGTGATTGCATCAATCAATTCTTAAGTTGTTCAAAGTTTTTCATTTTTACGATGTTGTTATAGGATAGATTGTTTTCCTGGTTTTGCTCACTTCACTTTGCATCAGTTCATACAAGCCTTCCCAGGTTTCTCTGAAATCATTCTTTTCATTTGTATTATAGTAGAATATTATTCCATTACATTCATACACTATATTTTGTTCAGCTATTCACCAAGTGATGGCAATAGACAGATGATAGATAGGTAGATAGACAGGGAGAGAGAGAGAGAGAGAGAGAGAGAGAGAGAGAGAGAGAGATGTCATTTTCCTCTTTTTAAAAAAATCAAAAATCTGTGGGCTATTAATATACTAGTATTATATTTGAATCAATGGGTACGTGCATAGTTTGGTAACATAGTTCCAAATTACTTTTCAGAATGGCTGGCCTAGTATATAGCTAATCAACAGTGTATTAATGTGCCTGATTTCCAATAGCTCCACCAGTATTTTTAATTTTCCTTTCTTGTCAAAGTTGCCAAATTGATGTGTATAAAGGGGAATCTCAGAGTTGCTTTCATTTGCATTTACCTAATTGTTAATGATTTGGAACTTTTCAATGAATACTGATAGCTTGTGTTTCTTCTTGCAAAACCTGCCTATTCTATAATGAATTGTTAAAGGAGAATTTTGTGAGGAAATATTACAGAGGAGAAAAACTGAAGATTAGAAATAGCATTGTCTCAGTTGTTATTATTGTTTAGTCATTTTTGGTCACATTGGACTCTTTGTGACCCTATTTGGGTTTTCTTGGCAAAGATACTGGAGTGGATTGCCATTTTCTTCTCCAGGTCATTTTACAGAGGAGGAAACTGAGGCAAACAGGGTTAAGTGACTTGCACAGGGTCTCACAGCTAGTAAGTATCTAAGGCTGGATTTAAACTCAGGTCTTTCTGATTCCCGACCTGACACTATTCACCATGGCACCTCACTGGCCCAGCATTGCCTCATAAAACAGCAAAATTCAGTACAAGGGGAAATGAACCTAGAAAAACCTTAGAATGAGACTCAACTAAGCCATATAATACCAGGAACATTTATTGAAGAAACTGGAGGGAAAACAACAAATAAATGTATAATGGGACAAATTTGTCTTGATTTCTATGGTGATCTACTGCCATATTGCTGATAATGGAGCCATGATATTTGGAATCTATTCCTCAGTGCTTGTTTCCCAATTGGTCTCCCAGATTCAAGTATCTTATCTCCCATCCATCCTCAGTGTAGCTGCCAAAATGATATTCCTAAAACACAGCACTGACCACGTCAGTCCCTTGCTCACAAAGTTCCAGTATTTTCCTATTGCTCATAATATCCTCGATTTAATGCTAAAAGGCAGCAAGATAGCAGAATGGGAAGAGAGCTGACCTTGAAATGTGAAAAGTTAAATCCACCCTCAGACTATTCACGTGACCCTGTAAAACAGCTATGTGACAATTAAATGAGATAGTATTTATAAAGCATTTTGCAAAGTTCTATATAAATGCTTGCTATTAATATTATTCAAAGATACTTTAGAGACCATCTGATCCAACTCCATTTTATAGGAAAATATATAAATTATATATATAGGAAAATATATTAAAAATATATTAAAAAATAGAGGAAACTGAGTCTCAGAGAGGTGAGGTGATTTGTCCAAGGAAACATATGTAGTTAACAGAATAATTAGGATTTGAATCCATGGTTTCTGACTCCAAATGCAGCATATTTTCTTCTGTTTGGCATCTACTGCCTTTTACAATATGTCTCCAATATACTTTTTGAGGTATATTAAATTTTACTCTATTTCCTGTACTCTGTATTCCGACCAAAGGGGCTAATAGGTTGTTCCTTCTAGACAACATTGCATCTCTCATTTCTGCCTTTGCATTGACTATCTATTTGCCATGTATGGGATCCACTCCCTTCTCACTTCTGACGTTTAGGATCCTTCCTTGTCAGACAGTCTTTTCCTGATCCCAGCCTCTCAAGCTGCAAGTCACCCTCAAGAAAATTGCTTAATATTTACTTTGTGCATGTATGTATGCATGTAAATGTATTAGAGAGAGAGAGATAAACAGGGAAAAACAGATATGGAGACAGAGAGAGAAAGAAGAGAGGAGATAATATTTCTTTATATATGTGCACATTTTTCCCTAATAGAATGAAGGCTCCCTGGGGCAAGGCTTATTTTATTCTTGTCTTTGTATCTCACTTAAATAGTAACAATAAATTATTGTCAATTAATTGATTTATAGTTGGTGGTTGAAGGAACAACAACTTGATGGTTGATGAAGAATTAAAAATGGCACTTAAAAAGATGAAGTCTGGAAAAGAGGCTAGACTTTACTAAAGACAAACTGAAAACAGAAGCCAGTGTCAGAGAATCAGCGTTTATTAAGTGCCTACTCCTGTATATGCTAAGTGCTATGCTAAGTCCTGAAGATACCAAAAAACAAAAAAGCAAGAGAAGAAACAGTTGCTGCTTTCAAGGAGCTCACAATCTAACGAGGGAGAAAACATGCAAATAATTATGCATGAATAACTCACAAGATAGACAGGAAATAATTAACAGAGGGATGGCACTAGAGTTAAGGCAAAACAATTTTGAAAGTGTTGATAAGTTGATTTCCAAGGTATATAAAAAGAAGGAAGAGACTTGGCTGGATTGCATTTGGGCAATTTGTGCCCAAATGGAAAAAACCACAGATGGCATTTTTACCAAAATAAAAGATGACTAGGGAGACAACAGCAACAACCAAACCATATGCCTAATTTCTCATTTCTATAAAGTTTTTACAAGAAATGTTTACACATGAAAATATAGGAAGTAAAGAGTCAGACTTTTAAAGACAATTTCTATAGTGAGACAAATCTTCACTGTCACATAATCGAATGACTGAATCATTAAGCACTTATTAAGAGCTTGCTGTGTTCAAGGCACTGGCCAAACACTTGGTAAAAAACACTACAAACAAGACCATCTCCAGCAAGTGTGCACTGGAGACAGCTCAGACGGACTGGCTCCCAAGAGCCAACTGTTAAATTTTCAGTGAGAGCATTTATGCCTTGGAAACCAGTGAAGTTTAAAAATCGTCTTGTTTTTTTTGGTTTGTTGATTGTCTAGTCTTAAAAAAGTGATGGAGAAACTGTTAATGATATAGATTAAACATCAAAATGTATCTTGGTACAATTTCCCCCAGAAATCCTGTTATCAAACATTTACCAGAATAGACCCTACAAAGACATTCTAATGGTGAAAGACAACACAAAAGGGAGTGTTGGAAGGAGAGGGGGGGTAGGTATTCAAGGGAAAGTGGGGTTTGGATATGGCTGGGAAATGATGTGGAGGCCTGGTTCTGGGCAGAATTAGATAAAAAAAAAAAACTCATTGATCAGTATCCAGGGTCCCAGGAGCGAAGTCCAGAGTTCTGAGTGGAAGGAGAAAAGAAAGATGGCTGGAGCATGAATAGCATGGTTTGGAAATGCCTTGAAGTGCTAAAAAATCTAGAGAATACCAGAATATACTGTGATTATTCCTTTTTAATTAAAAGGATGCACAACAGCAACAAACCAACCACATTTTACTTAATAGATCACAATGCATTCTTGAAGGCTATTTTCCAACAAGGGGAGCTAGGTGGCACCATAGCAAATAGAGCACTGTGCTCGGAGTCAGGAAGGCTCATCTTCCTGAGTTAAAATCTGACCTCTGTCACTGTCTAGCTGTGTGACCCTGTGCAAGTCACTTAACCCTGTTTGCCTCAGTTTCCTCATCTATGAAATGAGCTAGAGAAGGAAATGGTAAACCACTCTACTATGTTTGCCAAGAAAATCCCACGGACAGTATTAAAATGATGAAAGAGATGACACTGGAAGATGAATCCCTTAAGTCAAAAGGAGCCAGACGTGATCCTGGGGAAGGGCAAAGGACAACTACAAGGAGATCCAGAAAGAATCCAGAGCCTGGGTCAAAACCACAAAGAAACTCAGCTGTGGATGTGTCTGGTGACCAAAGGGAAGTCTAATGTAAAATTACCTTGAGATCTATGAACCCAAGGTAAGCTAGATGTGGTCAAATGGGAAATGGAAAGGTGAAGCATCATCATCTTGGGTGTCAATGAACTTAAATGAATGGGAATGGGTGAATTTTATTCAGGTGATCATTCAGTACTTAAATTAATTCAGACAACTCATTGCAAGGACAAATACTGAAAGTGAAGCTTAAATACTTTGGTCACATAATGAGAAGACAGGATTCGTTGGGGACTGAAGGCAAAAGGAGAAGGGTATGACAGAGGATAACATAGATAGTGTCATGAAAGCAATGAACATGAGCCTGGACAGACTTTGAAAGAGAATAGAGGCTAGAAGGACCTGGAGTGCTACAATCCATGAAGTCACAGAGTCTGACACAACTGAATGACTGAATAATGAACAGGAATGTCTCCAGTGCTTTGGGTAGATATTTAATGAAAAACATATAGGAGAACACTGAGCAATAATATCGGATGGGATGGCAGAGAGAGGTTGAGATTTGCACATGTGAAAGAAGTACTTATATCAATAAGATTATAGATCCATTGAAGCATGGAAGTTGTAAGCACTTAGAAAGGAAAATAGTGATCATTATGAGCCAGCATTGGTTCATTGTAATATAGATTAACTTCATTTCCTTTTTTTAAACCAGATTAATAGACTAAGAGATCAGTGAAAAGCCATAAAGATGACATACCACAATTTTAGCAAGGTCTTTGGCAAAGTCAGGAGATGTTAGTGATCATCTAGTCAAAGTTTCTTATTTTACTAATGAGGAAACCATACCATAGAGGGGAACTAGTGTCCTACTGTTAAAGTGGTAATAAGAAAAAGAGTTGGTAGGGGCGGCTAGGTGGTGCAGTGAATAGAGCACCAGCCCTGGGGTCAGGAGAACCTGAATTCAAATCTGACCTCAGACACTTAACACTTACTAGCCGTGTGACCTTGGGCAAGTAACTTAACCCCAATTGCTCATTCTTCCCCCCTCCAAAAAGCAAAAAAAGAAAAAGAGTTGGCCTCCAAGCCCAGGTATTCTAACTATAAAAGCAACAATCAAGCATCTTGTGATAGCTTTGAACAACATGTGAATGTGGGTTGGATGGCAGTATAGTTAAGTGCATTTGAAATTAATCAAATGCCTTGATTAAGAGATTGATGTACCTCTGAAAGAAGAGTTCTAGTGATGCATCATAGAGCTTTGACTTTGTCCTTTTTAACATTCATCAATTACATGGATAAATGAATTATATAGGAATTATAAAATTTATAGATGACATAGAGCTAAAAGTGATGGTTAACATAATGGATGAAAGTCTGAGATTCCAAAAGTTGCCAATAGGCCCACTGATTAACCCATTTCAGTAACATTAAATTTAATGGGATTAAAAATTTGGTTAAAAAATAACTATACAATTGCAGAATGGAAAGATATACCTAGATAACAGACTATAAAAATCTAGAGATATTAGTGAATTTCTAGCTTAATATGAATCAATAGTAGAACCTCATAGCTAAAAAAGAAATACATGATTTTTTTTGCCTGCATTAATCCCTCTTCAGTGATCAGAAGAGAGAGATGATAATTCTATTGTACTCAGTCCTGGTTGGACCACATGGAGCATCAGGTTCCATCCTGGGCACCATAATTTAGGAAGGACATTGGAAAAACTTAAGGAATTCTACAGGAGACTACTCAAGGTGAACTTAGAAAATGCCTTCAATGAGAATGAATTGATGTGACTTAGAATGTTTAGCCTGTGGAAGAGAAAATGTGGTTGGAGGAAGCAAAGAATGGAAGTTGGACCTGATGACCAATGAAGCTTCTTTGGACTCTAGGATTCTCCTGAGTCAGTGCTACTATGCTGATACAGAGATAAAAAACATTTTTGAAAAGCTTGTCTGAAAGAATCATTGCAACTGAAACATTTCTACAAAATGTGAAGGACTGCATCCAACAGCAATAATTCCTAGCTGGAAGGAACACCTACCATTGAGATTTTATTAGTGCAACGTTGTAACTCTCATTTGCCCCTACTATATTTTACTTAGTACTGTCCTTATGTGTATGTCTCCCAATTAATAGATTTTAACCCCTTCGAGAGCATGAACTGTGTTGCTTTAAAATATCATATATCTCTTTTTTTACAAGTTTTTTTTTCTTCTTTTGAGGGTCAGCGGGAGAGAAAAAAACAAATATTTGATCATTTTAAAAAATTCACTTATCTTTGTATATTCCCAGTATCTAGCATGCTGCTGAGTTATATCTGACTCTTTGTGACCCCATGGACTCTAGTATGCCAATATTGTCCCTGGGATTTTCTTGACAAGGTTTGCCATTTCCTTCTCAAGTGGATTAAAGCAAACAGAGATTAAGTGACTTGTCCAGGGTCATACAACTAGTAAGTATCTGAGGCTAGATTTGGACTAAGGTCTTCTTGACTCCAGGCCCCATTTTCTATCTATTGAGCTACCTTGCTGCCCTTACCTAGTATAGTGCACTGCAAACTATTGAGTAGCAGCTTAACAAATTCTAGCTAAATCTTACTCAATTGAACTGCCCTTTCCTGAATTGAAAACCAACCCTGAGGGCCCTGGAGTCAGGAGGACCTGAGTTCAAATGCAGCCTCAGATACTTAACACAAAAAAACTAGCCTTGTGACCTTGGGCAAGTCATTTAACCCCAACTGCCCCTCCAAAAAGCAGAAAAACAAAAAAACCAACCCTGACCCAGTGTCAGAAATGGGATTTTCTTATCTTCAGTGAAAAATGTAAAGCTGTTCTTTTATAGTAGTGATAGGGTTTTAATTAATTAGGATGGCAAAGGACCTCTGAACTAGTATCTATTCTTCCATCTCATTTAGATAGGTATAACATGAAGGCATGTTTCTTTTGGGTCTGGACAAAAAAAAAGGAACCAAAAATTCAAATGTTTTGAAAATGATTGGTAGGTTGTGTTTTATTGATTGCACATGAACCAGACCTATAATGTGTGATATATTGTAATATATGCATCATGTTGTTGTCCAGTCATTTTTCAGTCATGTTCAACTTTTCTTGGCAAAACTTTCTAGCTCATTTTACAGATGAGGGTTTGTGACTTGCTCAGGGTCACACAATTACTAAGTGTCTGAGGCTACATTTGAATTAGATGCTACTGACTCCAGGCCTGACACTGTCCCCAGAGCCACTAGCTCCCCTCTAGCTATTATCAGTATGTACTTTAGCAAATGCTTGTTAACTGACTTGCATGTGCCTGAAATAAAGCAGATTGTAATAAGAAACTCATTCCTAATAGCTGGCACTACTTTCACTTGGTACAGTCTTTTTTTTCCCTTTCTTTCTCTCCCTAGCTCTTATTTCCAAGATCCTGAAATGGAATCATGAGAATTTCCTCAGGGAGAGTTCAGAGTTACAGCTGGGCAGGGCCAAAGCAGGCAGTTTCTCAAACTGTCATTCATTGAGCAAGGGTGGGTCTGGTAATTGATATAAATATCTCAACGATGTTGGGTTATTTGGCTTCCTGGTGGGACTTTGGCATCAGGGCAAAGGTGAAGGTTGACACTCAACACTTTGTGATTTTCTATGACAGAATTAGGAATCAATCCATGAAAGGGGAGTTTGAAGGGAGAAAACAGAAGCTAAAAATGGCATCCTAAATTAAAAAATAACCCTACCAGATGGCAGAGCTGGAAATGTCTAGGATTTGGTGTCCCACAAACTCTACTCAAATTCAAGCTTTGCCACTTCTCCTGTAGGTTCAATTATCATCTCTATACAAATGATTCTAAAATCTAAAATCCTCTCTCTCCTGAACTCTAGTCCTATATCAACAGCTTCTTCTTGATCCTGCCACTTTTATATCACACAAGAATCTCAAATACAATATGTCCAAAAAAAAAAAAAAGAAAAAGATTCATTGTTTTCTTCCCCAGATCCACCTCTCTTCCTAACTTCCCTATTCTGACACCATTTTTCTAGCAACTTAAGTTTGCACCCCTGGACTGGTCACACTCTTCATTACTTCCTGTATCCAGTCAGTTGTCAAGTTTTATCAATTCCACCTCCAATAAATCAATCAACAAACATCTATTAAGCACCTACTATATATCAAGCACTATGCAAAGAATTGGAGATACCCCCTCAAAAAAATGGCAAAGACAGTCCCTGCCCTTGAGGACCTTATAATCTAATGGGGGAGACAATATGCACATAAATATATACATATATGATAAGTAGGAAATAATTAACAGAGGGAAGGCACTAGAATTAAGAGGAATGGGGAAAGGCTTGCAGTAAAAGATGGGATTTTAAGGAAGTCAGGGAAAGCTGTAGGCAAAATTGAAGAGAGAGACCATTCCAGTCATGGGGGACAGACAGAGAAAATGCCTGGAGCTGAGAAATGGGGACATTTTGTTTGTGGAACAGCTAGTGTTACTGGATCAAAGAATGTGTCTGAGAGAATAAGGTGTAAGAAGAATGGAAAGGTAGGAAGGGTTAGATTATATAGATCTTTGACTGTCAAATAGCATTTTGTATTTGATCCTGGAGGCAACGGGGAGCCATTAGAGTTTATTGAGTAGGGGAGGAACATGGTCAGGCCTGCACTCTAGGAAAACCACTTTGGTAGCTGAATAGAAGATGGATTGGAGTGGGAAGAGAATTGAGGCAGGTTTTCCTTGTTTCCTTTACCCACTTGCAGGCTATTGTGATAGTTGAGGAATGAGGTGGTGCTAGCCGGCACTAGATTGGTGGCAGTGTCAGAGGAGAGATAGGAAGGTATAGGAAAGATGTTACACAGGAGAAATTGACAAGCCTTGGCAACAAATTGGATAGGGACATCCACAGCTGAGTTTCTTTGTGGTTTTGACCCAGGGGGGGGGGGGGGGGGGGTAAGAGATGATGAGGGGTCCAGGATGACCACTAGGTGGTGTGCCTGAGGGACTGAGAAAATGGTACTGCCCTCTACTGTAATGGAGAATGTTAGCAGTGGGGAAGGTGGGAAGAGGTGGCTAGGTGGCACAGTGAGTGGCACAGGTGGCCCTGGAGTCAGGAGGACCTGAGTTCAAATCTGGCCTCAGACATTTAACACTTACTAGCTGTGTGACCTTGGGCAAGTCACTTAACCCCAATTGCCTTGCCTTCCCTCCTGCAAAATATATATAAGAAAGCAGTGGTGAGTGAGTTTAGGGGAGGAAATAATGAGTTCCATTTCAGATATATTTAGTTCTTTCTCCTCTCCACTCACACAGCCAGCATTCATATTTAGGGCCTCATCAACTTTCACCCTGAATGATTACAAAAGATTTTTAGTTGGTCTCCCTGCTGCCATTTTCTCCCCTTTCCAAACAATCCACAATACAATTGCCAAAGTGAACTAGACTTTCCAAAGGTCAATTTAATTCAATTCAACATGCTCCTTCTATGCTCAAGACATCTTTCAAGGTGCTAGGGATTTAGTCTGCCAATGAGGAGATTACATTCTAGTGGAGGGTGAAGGGAAAAAACATATGCATAGACGAATAAGTACAAAATACAAAAGAGGTAATACAAAATAAATTTAAGAGGGAGAAAGTGCTAACTGAAGGAATCAAGAAAGGCTTAATTAGGAGATATAGCCTCTGAGCAGTGCTTTGAAGGAAGATAGAGATTCTAAGAATTGGAGGTAAAAAAAAAAAAACTTCCAGAGTTGGAGCACCTAAGTAAGGTACTTAGGCCACAAAAGAGATATCATATATTGGGAAGAGAAGTAGATCATTTGGTTGGAATGGATCATGTCTAAAGGGAAGTATATGAAATTAGACTGTAAAGAGAAAATGGGAGTCAGATTATAGAGAGCTTTTAAAAATCAGCTAAGAATATTTAAAAAATTTTTTGGTATTTCATCCTACCTCAATGCAATAGGGATACCCTGAAAATGTTTAAATAAGTGAATAATATAATCAATTTGGGTTTAAAGAATAAGTTTGACATTTGAGTAGAGGATGGTTGGAGTGAGGGGAGAATAGAAGCAGGCTATTGTAATATACCAGGAGAGAGGTCATGAGGTTTTGAACCAGACTAGAAGTTGGGTGAGTAGAGAGAAAAGGAGGAATGTGAAAGATGTCATTGGCCTTCTTCCTCATACCAAATAACACCAATTTGCAAAGTTTGGGCTTTTTTCTGGATGGAAGAAGTGGAAGAACACTGGATTTGGAGTAGAAAGCTGGTTTTGAGTTCCCATCAAGAACCAATCACTTTATTTCCAATGTTATTTTGTAATCCAGTGAGATAGAGCTGATGAAACTTACATTCCCTGCCTCACAAAGACATTGTGATATTTAAGTAAAATTGCATTTGTGAAAAGGCATTGTAACTACAAAACAATGTATAAATCTATACTGTTGCCATTATTTTCAAAAGACCTAAATTCTAATCTTCATTTTTCTCTCCTGGATTCCTCTCCTGTTCTCCCAAACTATGTTACAATGTAATGCTCAAAACGACATTGTTCCCTACAAAGACAGACTATTTCTAATATTTCCAGTCCTTACTTTCTGCACAATAGCCCAAAAAATATACATTTGCAAGGTGAGGGAGGAAGGAAAGGAATGCCCAAAGAAAGTATTTTTTTTAAATCACTGTGTATATCAAAAGCCTACTATGTGTCAGATACTAGATGATGAATGAAACAATCCCAACATTCCAGGAGTTTCCATTATTCTAAGGTCAGACAGTGGGGCAAGTGACCAAGTCAGAAGTCACCTGACTGCTTAGAATCTTCACTTTCCACTCTGTGTAACAATGCAGACCTTGTCTTAATTATTTGAGCCAGTGAGTGCTATTAGTTCATAGGTAGTTTATATAAACTCTCCTTTCTGTGGTTTTCTTAATTTGGGTTGGAACACACTTGCTAACCTATTTGGATTATTGAAAAAAAAAAGACTACTTACTTCAGTATTTTCCATGAAGCATTTTAATTATTCCAATAAAAAACTATTAGTTTCTATATTATATTTTAGTTATTCCCATTAAAAATCACTGCAAAAAAAGAGATCACATCATTTAAATTTTTTGGTCTGATTATCAATTTGATGTAATTGGTGATTTTTTTTTATTTTTCAGATAATTTTGCCTCGATTACACTCAGAAAAAAGATCTGGATAAAGAAATGGAATCCTTAAGTCTCAGGTATATTTTTCTCACTAACATTATAATCTACTTTAATGAAGCATTATGGCCAGTATTTTATTACTTTTCCTGTGTACATCAAAGTTATAGAGGAAACACATAAAAATCACATTTTAAAGAATTGCTCTCTCACCATTTCATTGATCACAAATTCATTTGCAATATTGACTTTCTCTAGGACCCAGAGAGACTGCTAGAATTTACACCCAAATTTCTACCTGAATGAGTTTCCCCACCTTCTTAGTGATTGTACACCTGCCTTCCTTATAAGGAGAACAAGGAAGTGAATCATGTTGAAGTTGCTCTTAAGCAGGGCTTTTCTTCTTTACCTGTCCAGGTAGCCTGTTTTCATTTCAGTCTTAATGAAAACTTTTTTGCCCTTTCCATCTAGAGTTTCTGTTCAAAGCAGTGTAAGTAGTACTTACCATTTTCCGCTTCAAGAAAGAAAGTCTTTTACAATGTTCAACTTTGATCTTGTTATGTTGAAGGTAATTCACTTTTTAATCTGTCTGCACAGCGAGAACTGAAAACGAATGGGGATTGAATTGCTTTGCCTGTTCTTTCTATTTCTGGGAAGGAATAATCATGTTCAAGGTAAGACTCATCAGCCCTCACACCCATTTCTGTCGCTGAATGTTTGGCAACACTGTCTTTAACAAGATATGGGGAGCAGTTTCCGAATTGGTTTATCCTACAGCCTCTTGCCTTTGAGGGAAAACACTTTAACAGACCTTAGACACAGGACTGGGGAGCTATTGGGATGTGTTTCTACAAGGTACCCTTCAGGATTACCGAGCTTGCAAAGTTGCTTTGGCACTTTAAAACAAGAAATACAATAGAGTTGGTGCACAAAAAAAATTAATCTGTGTGGCTGCAATAATTATTTTTAAAACTTTAAAATATATTTAATTAATATTTTTAGTATTACTGTCATTTCCCGATGACCTCTTCTCCCTCCTCCATTTGGAATCTTCTTGAAATGATTTGAACATACAGCAAATCACTCCTGTTAAGGATAACATCTTTAAGGGAGGGGTACAGACAGTGTCAATCATCAGTATAGGAATTCTCTGTGTGAAAACTCCCTCTACTGTTGGCAAATCAACTCATCTGCCAATTTTAATGTTAGAGAGTGGCTTGGAACACTAAGTGGTTAAGTAACTTGTCTATGGTCATTTAGCTAGCGTGTATCAAAAAATGGGACTTGAACCCTGGTTTCCTGCTTCCAAGGACTACCTCCCTACACAATGACATACTATTTTTCAAGGATAATCTCAGAAGAGAAAGAAATTTCATTTGGCTGGATATTCTTATAATAATAAAAACTATTTAGCAATACATTTATCTTCATACATGTCAATAATTATTTTTAAAAGGACAAGTGTTAAATGATGAATAAAATCAAGCTGCATTTAAAAGTATATATGACTTTTCTATATTTTAAAAAAGAAAAACATTATTAGTAACATAAGGTGGAAGGATTTTTACCATAAATATTAACATTAATTTATGTGGAAAGTTAAATTCCCTAAGAATTACTAACATTTCAAGAACTTGTTTACTGATGATTAAGATAAACTTCAGCTCTGTCCTACTCCAATTGAATCATCACAAGCCTCATAGAGAGAATGATTGAATACATCCTTAATCTCCTGACTCTGTCTGGCTTTAAACACAGGGAGTTGCTCTGTGGGTAATGCAGAGACCTGTGAAGACTGCTTGCTCATTGGACCACACTGCTCCTGGTGTTCTCAAGAGGTAAAGCAAATAATCTTGAAGAATTTCCAATAGAAGTGTTTGTGTGAGCTTTTGTGTTCATTCCATCAGCCTTGAGAATTGCCCTAAAGTTCTGCTGGCCTGACAAGTATAGCAGATGATTAGCAGTGTTAATAGGGTGTTCATTTACTTAATTTTAAGGAAAAAAAAACTGTCAGGGAATGGATGTTAAATTATTCTAGAAAATGCAGCTTACCTGTAGCATTAAAAGATTCTGCTTTTCCTTAGAGTTCTTTTTACCCAACTTTGAGTGAAGCCTGCCCCCAAGACAAGACTATCCAAAGGCATAGTCAGCATTGGAACTGGCTTCTGTGTTATGAATGTCCTGCCAGTCTTGTGCTTCCATGTCATTTGTTGCATCATGTAAGTTTTAAAAAAGGACTTAAATGATAGGTATAGGAGAAGAAGACTTCCTGGAAAATAGATAGTTCTAATAAAACTACATTCAATTGCAGCTTAGGTATAGAAAGAAGGGCAGCTAGATGGCACCATAATGCATAGAGTGCTGGGCTGGAGTCAGGAAGAATCATCTTCCTGAGTTCAAATCTGACCTCAGACACTAACTAGCTGTGTGACCCTAGGCAAGTCACTTAACCCTGTTTGCCTCAGTTTATTCATCTGTAAAATGGGTTGGAGAAGAAAATGGCAAACCACTCCAGTATCTTTGCCACGGAAGTCCTAAATGGGGTCACAAGTCAGACATAACTGAGGTAACCCACCACCACCAGCAAAATAGAAAAATAGGACTTCTTGGAAAATGTATACTTCTGATAAGTCCACATTCAGTGACAGCTCACCTATGGAAAGAACAAGGGAGATATGGTTTCAAATAATGGCCTCACCACCCATTATTTATATAACATTTGGGAGCTACTTATTTTCTCTGTATCTCAGTTTCCTCATCTATGAAATGGTGATAGTAATACCTATGTTACCTTCCGGTGAGAAACCAACAGCATAATCTAAGTAATTTAAGTACTTTCTAGAGCTATATGGATTATAAAGGATATCCTCAAATTCTTATTGCACTTTTAAGCTTTAAGGGTTTAAACCTGCATCACACCTTTTGGGATACCCTGGATAAATATCAGCACTTTTAAGCAGCTAATGATTTATATGAATCAGACTTTGTCCTACAGGAAAAACAAGGGTCCCCAAAAGAATCATGGCCTTTGGTCAGACCCCTAATGTTGGAATGGTAAGACTTAGGGTGGCATGGGAAAATGTTTCATGTTTACCTCTAAAATCTAGTATGTAACTCTAAATATTATTATTCCCATATCACTAAATTATGATGCATAAATGATTAATGAAATGAAGATGTACTCCATATTGCTAGAAGGGATTCATTTTTCCATTTCTATATAGTGGATTGTATAAAGTAATTGTGTGTTACTTACAGAACCTATAGTTCAAATATCTGCATCCTTTAGAAAGGGATCACACTAGAAAGGCACTTGAATTCCAATCAGGAAAGAGCTTTAAAAAGGAAAACCCAGAATACAATTTTAATTCAAATTCATGAAGGTCAGTTTGGCACAAGATAGCATCTTCCCTGGACAATGGAAGTCATTTCACCTCAAACATCCAACATGACATGAAGGAGTCAGCATTTCTTAGCCTGCAGTAATCTCATAGAAAGCAACAAAAATTGAAATTGGGTACTCCTTTACAAAAATTTCAGAAAGATCCTGACTATTTTCTATTCATCCCAACAAAAAGGATCATCCTTCCCTTCAGGGGCTCCTAGGTTACTAATCACATCTTTGCTCATAGGGCAGAAGTTCATCTGTCAGATGAGACAAAGCAAGAAACCCTGTGACCAGGGACTCACAGAATTTCCAGGGTGTTCTCTTCTCTCTCTCTCTCTCTCTCTCTCTCTCTCTCTCTCTCTCTCTCTCTCTCTCTCTCTCTCTCTCTCTCTCTCTCTCTCTCTCTCATTCTGTCACCCTGACCACAGATGATACCTGATATGATGTATGTCTACACTTAGGACCACAGCAGTTTTATTTCCAAGTACTCAAGTACTTTCAGACTTAACCATAAAAACATGATCCCCACTGAAACTAAGAAGCTCTTCTTCATGGAGTTAATTTCCAAAAGAGCTAGTTCCGACCCCCACTCCCCCACCTCCCCATGTATTCCAATCCTACTTTTGATACATAAATTTGGAAAAAAGTATATTTGATATAGATTTTTACTTATTTGTACTTATAGTAGTCAAAACTCTGTATCTCTGTATATATATATACAAATTTGTGTACATATATGTTTATGTGTATATATACATATGTATATATGAGTATATGAATTTATTATATGCCCGACACTGGAAAATAAAGAAAAAATGACAGTCTCTTGCCCTCACCAACCATTAAGAAGGCTGTACTTTGTCAGGATAGGCAATATATGTACAAAGGAGTAGGGTAGCTAGGTGGCTGTGAATAGAGTGACAGGCCTGGAGTCAGGAAGACATCTTCTTGAGTTCAAATCTGTTCTCAGACACTTTCTAGCTGTGTGACCCTGGGCAAGTCACTTAACACTATTTGCCTCAATTTCCTCATCTGCAAAATGAGCTGGAGAAGAAAATGGCAAACTACTCTAGTATCTTTGCCAGGAAAACCCCAAATGGGATCACAAAGAGTCAAACACAACTGAAACAACTCAACAACAAATACAAAGGAGTATATACTATTAAAAAGATTAATCTATATACCATTCCAACATAGATAGATGAATAGACACAAAATTTTAAAGTTGGAATTTGATTGAAGATAGCTCATCTTGGCAGTATTTATCCTGCAACTATGATTTTAAAAAATCCCCAGACTAAAAAGCTCACTTTTGAAACCTTATTTTTTTAAATACTGTTTTTAGTGACTATCCTACTATAATAAACCAGTAGTTTTATTGACAAGTGATGCTTAGCACCAAAGAATTAGTGGTCTTTAAATCTACAAATGCCCACATGGCAGCCTCACAGCCCACACCAATGCAGATGTGGTCTATGTATCAATGAGCTGCCTTCTTTATAGACTATGAATGAAGAGACACTAACCCTTCTCCCACTTGACTGACACTTCACAGCTTGCAAGTCCAGTAACTAGTGGCCACATCTGGCACTTGCTAACATGGCATAAACTGGATTCTATTCCACAATACAGTATACTCAGATCACCAGCTTCTGCCATCCAGAGAGAAATTATATTGGGAGCTCAGTAACAGCTAATAGTCAAGAAGGGAAATCATTCTTATCCGGCAAAAGGGGGTTGTCTTATATTCACTCATACATTGGATGTGTGAGAAAGGTCTGAAATGCACTAAATAGGCAACATTTAAAGAGTTAGGGTTTAAAGTCCAGGAGAAAAGCCAAAGGTGCTATAAAATAATAATATAATGTCATAATATCTCCAACAGTAAATAGTCCTTGACACTGTATCAGGTCCTGGAAGTCATATGCTGAGAAGACATAATTCCTACCTCTGTACAGTTTATAGGAAATAGGTGATTTCATCGTACCTGAAATATATATTTACATGTTAATAAACAGTTTAATCCTGCAGAAGATTCAGCATCTAACTACTGAAAAGATAATTGAGAAGAAACAATTGAAAAAAATGGTATGTGAAACCACAATGCTGAAATAAAAAGGAAAACTTTCTTATTTTACCACAAACTCTGTCAGTCCTCTCATTTGAATTAACTTTGGACATATAATAAATGTAGTAGATGTGAGAAAACTTTGATTCCTGAATGGAAAGGGAAAGATGAATATCATATGTTGTACAAATCATGCCCCATTATTCTATAAATAAATAAGAATTGTGCATACTTTCATCAGTCTTGGCTTTGCTTTGCTTTTCTAGGACTTCACCCATCCATCTGGAATTGGTGAAAGGTGTGACACTCCAGAGAATCTTTTGGCTAAAGGATGTTTGCTGCATGCCATTGAAAATCCTACTTCCACAATAGAAATACTTAGAAACAAGCCGCTCAGTATAGGAAGCCAGAAAAATAGTTCGGATATTATACAAATTTCACCACAAAGCTTAGTTCTAAAATTGCGACCAGGTATGTTATAGCACTTTTTAATATGATGATGTAGTCTCATTTCTTTTTTCCATTGATTCATACAAGTTTCCAGTGTCACCTATACAAAGCAAGCTGTATGTGTTTAGGCTTATATAGCACCAATTATAATTATGAATCACAAGTGATTCCTTTTTATATAAATGAAGACTAGCCAACAATGATGTCTTTACTTATGTGGGTTACTAATGCTCCTAGCATAGAAATTGAAAAACTTTCCAAACAGCAACTGTGTCCTTGCCTTGTAAAAAAAAAAAACAACAACAACTATAAAAAATGCATAATTGTAGCCTTGGGGGGCAGGGAGAAAGGGAGAGAAAGAACAAAGTAAAAAGTGCACAGCAGAGAACAAAAGAAAACTTACAAGAAAGCAAAGATGGATAGCTCTCAGTACAACTAATAGTATTTATTACATAGGCTTTCTTGAAATGGAAATTTATTGTTATAGATTGAATCCTCTCTTACGTTCTGCAGTGTACATGACATGTTTTTTTTTCCTTTTCTTATTTCATATTTAAGTTTTAAAAAGAAAAAGAAAAATGCAAATGCCTTTGAGGTTTGTTTCACATTTCTTTGAGTATTTGAATGCAGTTCCAGTCTGCCATTTGGTTTGCTTTACCTCTTTTGAAACCACAGAAATCAGATTATCTTAAATCTAAATGGATGCTGGTTTTCCCAAGATGATATAAAATATCCTGCCTTACATGTCCTTTTGTAGCTCTATACGTAACTGGTAAGAGTTTGCATGGGAATATCAGCTTATGAAATGTATCCTGTAGCTGTTTTTACCAGCCGTTCCTTTAGGAACATCTCTCTGAAATGACTTAACACACTGGTCCAGTGACTGATCTGACACAAAGCTTAATGTGTTCATTTTTTTCCCTGCTGTGGTTTTACAAGGTAATGAGAAAACATTACAAGTCCATGTTCGCCAGACTGAGGATTATCCAGTAGATTTGTATTACCTCATGGATCTCTCAGCTTCCATGGAAGATGACCTTAATACAATAAAGGAGTTGGGCTCCACGCTATCCAAAGAGATGTCTAAATTAACAAGCAACTTCAAGCTGGGCTTTGGCTCCTTTGTAGAAAAACCAGTTTCTCCTTTTATAAAGACAACACCTGAAGAAATAGCCAACCCTTGCAGGTAAGCATAAGATTAGCATAAGCATAAGCATTTATATTATATGTACTGATTTTCTGTGAAAAGAGTCACCCTTCTGAGTTCTTGCAGCCAGTCAGTTTCTGGGTCTTTGGCATTCATCTGCTATTTAGTAGGTTTGCTTGGCGTTCTCTTGCTTGGTACAAATGTGAGGTCACATTGATGACATTTTGCAAGCCACATGAAGCTGGGAAGCTCAGAAGCTTCAGAATTTGAAAGGACCCCTTATGTACATTTGAATGTAGCAAACTTGATTCTGTTTTTCTGGAGACAGGGGTATACTGGTCTCTCAACACAGGTTTCATTAGACTGTGATGAGTCCTAGAGATGCCTTTTGCCACAATGACCACCACTCATTGAGGTTACTTGACCAAGGAACCACACCTACTCATATTATCTTGCTTAGTCACTCCCACTATTGCCAAAGAATCTCTCAATCTCTGTCTCTGTCTCTGTCTCTCTCCCAACTTTCTGTGACTTGTTTGGGGAGATGTGGATTTCTCCTATTTATCTTCTATAGTTCATTTACACCCCAACAACCAAAAACTAACTTTCAGTAGGAAAGTGATTCCTGTGAGTCCATTATATCATAATGTAATCATCACTCTAAAACATGGATTATGCACACATCTATCAAGAGACACTAATCACCTTGCTTGTGAAATGTAAAGCATACTTTTTAATTTAATGTAATTGAAATTATCCATTTTAAAATGTTAACCCCCTTGAAATGAACAAAAGCACTTAATTTACAAAACCATTTTCCAAGCTCATATTAGCATTTGACATACATTTTTATACATCAAAGTTACCAGCATATTTGAAAGAGAAACTTATACTTTGACACTTTAATAGATCTGTGACATCTTGCACCTAACATGCTGGAGGCTCTCCTCTAATTCTTTTAATACCTCAAAGGTAATCCTGTCTTGTCTCTCATTCTCCCGGCATAACTGCCTCATCTCCTTTTCCAATCATACTTGTCCACGATAAAAGTCTTTTCTGTTACTCGGACTGGTAAGTCACCTATAATTGCATGCTAAGGTCAATGTATATCCAACATGCATTTGTCCATGTCCCCGATTCCTGGACATACAGCATCTCCAGGGAGTATAAAAGAAAAATAAGTTTTAAAATACTATTTTCAAAACTGTAAGTTGTTTTTCGACTGGAGCCTGACCAAATAAAGTTTTTGAGGTCTTGCACAAGACAGCTTGGCTGCTGGGTGAATGACTGGCATAGCCTCAGGACTGGGTGAAAACAAATTTCAAGGACTGCACCAATTTCTCAGTACTCTGACTCACTGTAAGGTAAGGGAAACTTTGCGTGTGAACCTCCATACTTCTAATTATTTAGAACAAAACTATTTATTAAACTTCCAGTAGCTATAATAGCATGAGTCTAAATAGCTTTTAGTTTTTACATGTATTTCCCTTTCCTGCCACTAACTACCAAGGGCAGTCCTAGCTAGTTCCCTCTGAGTAACTTCTGCCCCAAGGAGATACATTTGGATGAGTTCAAACTGGAATACTCTAGGTAAATAGTAGTGTCATGAAGTTCATTATAAGGGATATGATGCTTTACTGGAGAACACAATTAAACTAATAAGCTCAATTGTTTTAATATACCTGCTAGCGAAGTATCTTGAATGAATAATGCATACTCATGAACCATAAAAATTTAATAAAAACAACTTGACTGCTAAGAGATTAAAAGAATATAATTTCTCAAGTTAAAGCAGGATATTGACTGAGACAAAACACTTCTCTAAGGCCTTGGTGGCAGCTAGTCTTCTAGGTGAGGAAGGCATTCTCTAAGGGACCTAAGAGCTCCCATAAAATCTCTGACACCAACTCCTCTAATGGAGGACTTTTTTAAGCCTCAGGGGATAATCTTGTTATGCCTTTCCCCCATCCCTGACTATAGAATTCTTCCGCATCCCTTTAGGTCTTATTGGGTGCCATCTCCACCATGAAGACTTCCCTGATCCTTCCAGACATCTCTCTAAAAATGTTTTTTAGCATATTGTTCATAAGCCCTCACATACACTTGTTAATTCTAACTGCCATATGGGGTCCCAAACCACAGTTTAAGAAGTGCTGAAGAGGGTCATGAGTGGGAGAAGTTGAAGAAGCCTTGAGCTAGATGACAGTAAAATGTAGCAAAAGGTGAATTTGGAATTATTTGAATGGCTAGGCCTAAAGAGAAGTCATTAATGGCTTGATGACAATTAAGAGGGAAGGCTTTAGTGAAGAGTCCATGGACTTGTCTTTGCTCCTTTGCCATTCAACATTTTTTGAGTTCCTGATGTGTTGTTTGTTCAGGATGTCTGACTCTTCATGATCCCATTTGGGGTTTTCTTGGCAAAGATACTGGGGTGGTCTTTCTCCAGCTCATTTTACAGAGGAAGAAACTGAGGCAAACAGGGTTAAGTGACTTGCCCAGGGTCACACAGCTAGTTAGTGTCAGAAGTCAGAAGTCTCCAGATCCAGTGCTCATCCACTGTACCACCTAGCTGTCCCAGAATCTATGGTTCTACCTCCAAAGGCAGGCCCACTCCACTTTTAGTTGTCGCAGTTTCATGGTGTGTTGTGGCAGCAGTGTCTCGAAGAATCCAGAGTCAGACCACCTCTAATCCCAGTACAGGCATTTATTGAGGATTGAAGGTCAGAAGTGGGCTAGGTTCCAAGAGGAACCAGCAACTTCAGAGAAAGCAAGATGGATTTTTATAGGGTAAAGTGCAATTACATAACAGAAATTATGAATATTAAAAAGTCAGCAGGGGGTTGTCAAGGGATTAGGTAAGAGAGGAGGGATCTCTTCTATGGTTTGGTGGTCAAATATCCTGATTGTGTTGCCCTCCAGTTGGCTAACTATTGTGGTCCTGTCTGGTCAAGATGAATCGTTCGGTGTTGTGCTCCTGTCTTGGGCTAAATAGATGATGTGATCATGGTTAAACACAAGAACACCCCTGTTCAAATACGTGAATTGGATCAGAGGTCAGTGGCTGGCTAGGGGAAGGGGCAGTTTTGAGTCTGGGGACCTCTGGTGTAGTTAAAGCCAGATTGTATGGTTAAATCAGGACATGGCTGCTCTTCAGTGGGGACCATAAGGAAGTTAGACTATTGGGGCAGAGGGCAGCTTTATTATGATTCCATCACTTGTTGTTAGTCAGTCATTTGAATTGTGTCAAACTTTTTGCGACCCCATTTGGGGTTTTCTTGGAAAATATACTGAAATGGTTTGCCATTTCTTTCTCCAGCTCATTTTACAGATAAGAAAACTGAGGCAAACAAGGTTAAGTGATTTGCCCACGGTCACACAGCTAGGAATTATCTTAGGCCAGATTTGAACTCACGAAGGTGAGTTTTCCTGACTCCAGGCCTGTCAATCTATCTACTACACCACCTAGCTGCCCTAGCTGACATGTAGGCCTTTAGTAAATGTTTACTTATTGATTGACTGATTGATCAGTGATTTGGATAAAGGCAGGGATGACATGCTTCTCAAATTGGCAAATAATATGAAGGTGGGGATGGGCAGGGACAGGTGGGGGGAGTAAGGTAGAGATAAATGACACACTGGATGATAGAGTCCATATCTAAAAATATATGGACAGGTTGGAGTGATGGCCTGAATCAAACAAGATGAATCATAATTTTTTTCGGAAAAAATATTTAGTTTTAGACTAGATTTGTGATCCCACTGATGTAAGGGGTACCCTATGAGCAAATACCTTCTAGCAATCAATGCTTACATTCTTAAAGTGCTTTCTCAAGTCATAAGAAGCTGCAATTTGTACCACAACCCATATATATCAGAAATGGGACCTGAGCCCAGGCAGCATGGTATAGAAGAGAAAGAAAGCATCAGACATGGAAAGATATAATTTCACGGGAGTAAATATAAAGTTCTACACTTGGGTTCAAAAACTCAGCTTCACCAACATAGGATGAGAATGTCCTCACCAGGTTCCTTGAGATTTTACTGGACTGTAAAATGAAAATGAAGCAATTGTGTGACATGGGTCCCCTCGAGAGGGGACGTGGTGAGAGAGCACTCATCACACCACATATGGATATTATGTTCAGTTTCAGGAAATATATTTTAGGAAGGTGCTTTTAGGTTAGTGAGAAGAAAGGTCATACATAACCCATAGGTGATGGGTACAGACAATATTAAGTTCTGCCAAAGGGAGTAAGATAATTACTACCTCCTAACTTTGACATTAGGTCCTTTTAACATAGAAAAATAGCAGCATACACACATATTTATGTGTCCTTGATTCCATATATTCAGTGATATATGCAAGGATATACAGACATACATTTGACATCTGACTAGTCCTAGTAAAATAAGACATTGCTGTTTTTGGCTCTCTGAATGTGTGCCAGTTCAATTCCCTGGGGAGATGGGGACAAATTTCCTAGGGAATGTCCTTTATCAACATATGGCATAAAATGTATGAACATAGGTAGTCTAATTGTATCTATATCATTTATTCTATTTTCTGAGGTTCTAAATCACATTTCTATTTTTTTTAAACCTCTACATCAGATATTTTTTTTGGTGTTTGAATTGTTGGGGAGATGAGATACTATCTCAATTCCTTGTTTCTGTATTTTTGCTTTAAGACAGACTTTCAGCCTTTTAATTGTCCCTGACCTAGCTTAAGGAATGGTTTCTCAATATGGAACCTAGGCAATGGCAAAATTTTCTACCTTATATAGGAATATGCCAAGATATTTTTAATACGATTTTACAAATACATGAAAATATTTGTTTAACTGAGTTTGGGGGAATCTTCTGTTGGGGGGGTTCCACAAAGCTTTTCTTAAACTGCAGGGTAAAATAGAGTGTTTTTAAAATGTTTATAGGAATTCTATAGGATGTTTCTTGAATAGAGGGGCTCACCTATAATTACAGGTAAACTATTCAAAACTTAACAGTCATCTTTTGAGTTTTAATTAGCCATCATGATATAGAAAGATATTGAATGAGAATCTATCCTGAAGTTCTTCTGAAGAAACTATAAATGATTAACCTGGAAAAGAGAAGATCTAGAGAGGACATGATAGCAGTCTAGAAGTAGTTAAATGACTATCATATGGAAAAGATATGAGTGGTGTTATGCTTGATCTCAACTGGCAGTACTAGGAATGGTAGGATTAAGTTGCAGGCTTAATATAGGAAAATATTTTTTAGGCTTGATATAAGGAAAACCTTGCCTTGGGAGAGAGTGGGTTTTTCCTCACTGGAGTTCTTCAGGCAAAGAATGGAGGAATCACTTACTGGAGATAATGGAGAAAGGATGCTTCACTAAAGGATTATACTAGATGCCTCTGGGGTTCCTTCTGATTCTGTGGACCTCTATGGAGGATTTACTGAAAGATATGGTTAAGAATCACATAGGATGAGCGGATATACATAAGTTGAATTCTACACTGGTAGAGGAGGTACCCATGCCAACAAGATTGTCAATCCACTGGTCTTGAAGCATATTGGCACAGAAAAACAAAATACAGCTTTAGGGGCTCTCTTCAAACAAGGTAGTTTCTAGAAGTTAATATAATACAATATCACATTACAATTACAACTATATGACCCAGTGTATATTAAGAAAACAATAAGGGGGTGGCTAGGCAGTGAATAGAGCACTGGCCCTGGAGTCAGGAGGACCTGAGTTCAAATCTAGCCTCAGACACTTAACACTTACTAGCAATGTGACCTTGGGCAAGTCACTTAACCCCAATTGCTCTGCCTTCCCCCTCCAAAAAGCAAATAGATATAGATATACATAGATGAGTGCCTAGAGAATAGGACATGGAATCAGGAAGTCCTGGGTTTGAATCTTATCACCATCACTTATTGACTATATAAACCTCATCAAGTCATTTAACCTTGCTTTGCCTCATAGAAACTATTTCTCAAGATTTTTGTAAGGATTGAGTGAGATCACGTCGTAAAGCACTTCACGAACCTTAAAGTGCACCATAAGTGTGAGTTATTATTTATCAAGTCATAAATTAGGGAGCCGTTTGTTCACCTTAGGCATTTTCCATTGTTATGATGAATGCCCTAAAGAGAGTTCATAGGAAAGAATGATTGACAATGTTCTTCAGATCTTACTATTCACAGGTGCTAACTGTGCCAAACAAAGACTACTAATGAAATCATGACTGTTCAAAAGAGACAAACTTAACAATGTACACTGAAAAAAATAGTGAGTGAAATATGCTTCTTAGACCATGGCATGCATTTCGACCTACAGCCCAATATATTTGTATATCTCAGGTAGATGTTGCAGATGGACAATGTGTTGGACTCAGAATTGTGTTGGAAGAGAACAGACTGGATTATATTTGGGAAAATGTCACTGCTACAAAAACTGAAATCTTGGGAGTATTCTCCCAACGAGAATGAAGCATCTACCACTGCAGAAGAAATTTAGTTACAGATAGTAAAAGGTTAATGAAAGATTCATGAGAGGGATTTTTTTAAAAAGCTACAGTATATTATCAAAGATGACTGAAAGTTGTATAGGGGAAAGGACTAAGGACACGTATGACTGGAAGAGGAGGTGAGCCAGTTAAACAAAATGAATGCAATGCCAAACAATAGATCTTTCATCCAAATGCTATTTTGGAGTCCTCTAGAAGGACACTCAGGAAGGCTTCCAAGACATTGCATGAAGCCTTCACTGAGGATCTACCAAAGACCCTACATAACAGGTAGGTGGCTTAGTAGAGAGTGTTGTAATTGGAGTCAGGAAGACCTGAGTTCAAATTCAGCTTTCAAACACTTACCAGTTGTGTGACCCTGAGAAAATCACTCACTTAACCCTGTTTGCCTCAGTTTCCTCATCTGTAAAATGAGCTGGAGAAGGAAATGGCAAACTGCTGCACTATCTTTTGCCAAGAAAACCCCAAATGGAGTCACAAAAAGTCAGACATGACTGAAAATGACTAAACAACAATCCCCTCGGTAATTACTTTGTATGTCTTTTTCTTATATACATTCATGCTCTCCTCCCTCCCATAGAATAGAAACTCCTTGAGGGCAGAAACTGTTTCTGTTTGTCTTTATCTCTCCAGGAACCAGTAAAGGGCCTGGCACTTGCTAGATGCTTAATAAATGCTTGTTGAATGAATGAAAAAAAGAAATGCGGAGATTAATGCAAGAGGAAGAAGTACTTAAGGCAATCACCCCCACCCTCGCCTGTTTGTGCGCCTATTCTGCTCTCCGCTCACATCCAAACCCTAAATACCTTTCACCCTAAATACTACAATCGGCTCCTGGCTGACTTCATTGCCTCCAACCTTTTGCCCTCTTGACTTCTCCTCCTAGTCAGCTGTCATCTACCTCAGCAATCATCTTGATCATTTAACTAGCTTTCATTCTCTTCTCAGAAGTTTAGAATTTCTTGTTAAACCAAGTTTACTCTTTTCTTACTGCTCCACTTTCCATTACCTAAGATTCCTTGTTCGCTTTTCCATTACCTAATTGTTCTCAGAAGCAAAACAACTCTAATTTCAATAGGCCTTGAAGGTTTACGTTGTATTGTTATCTTCATGTTATAGTGAGGACAGAGAGGCACAAAGAAATTAAAATGGCTTGGCCAGCATCAAGTGGCTAGTGAGTCTGCCAGCCAAAAATCAAATCCTGGTCCTTTCCTACTCCACCTCACTGTTTCTACCCCCTACTTCGTGCCCAATGGGTTTCCTTTGATTTTAGCTCAGTAATTCTACTAGTTATTTCCTCCTCTAATAAAACTGTCCCTCCCCATTTCCGATATGCTACACATACCATTCCTTTTCCAGAATGCCATCCTCTTCCTGGTAGCCAGACCAGATGCTGCACCAAATACACCCCTCCCATGAAAAACTTCCCAAGTTAACTGTTGCTAGCTCCATAGTTCTTCTCCATGTCTGTAGCACTATAATGAGTTGGGTAGGGCTCTACATCTCATTTGTGGACAATATAGTATAATTTGACTTGTGTTTGTTCTTTTTCCCTTTGTAAATTGTGAGATTTTGTATGCTAGAGCTGGAAAGTCTCCTGCTTCCTATCCTAGCAACTTCTAGAACAGTAAGGACCCACTGAAAGTTATTGATGTGGTTAAGAGTCGTAAGAAACAATTTTCACTCTAATGATCTCATTGTTGACTTTTTATAAACTGATATAATGTGGAGGATTCAAATGAGAATGTGTGCACAATATGGCATAAGATGAGAAAGTGTGGAAATCTCCATTGTGTCAAGAAATATCCATGTTAATGACATCAGAGTTCCTTCGAGCATGAAAGCAGTGACTTAGAACCAGTGATGAGATTCAAGGCTGAATCACAAAAGCAGATACTTCTGAAAAGCAAACTTTTTTTAAGGAATTTCTGATGAAGCTATGTCTTATAAATTATGTTCTGATCGATTTTATTATAGATGTTTTTGCATCTTCTTTTGCAGTAGTGTTCCCCATTTCTGCTTACCTACCTTTGGATTTAAACACATTCTACCACTGACAAGTGATGCAGAAAGGTTCAATGAAATTGTGAAGAATCAGAAAATTTCAGCAAATATTGACACTCCAGAGGGGGGATTTGATGCAATTATGCAAGCTGCTGTCTGTAAGGTAAGATGCCATACTGGATAATGCTTCTATGACTCCCTCAAAAAATAGACCCACACTCTAGACTGTTTTACAAAAACTAATTCTATTGATTTTTCATCAAAATAGGAAATTAAATGGGTTAAATGTATAAAGGACAAAGAAGGTAATGGCAATTTTTTTAAGATATAAATATGTGATAGTGAAGGATTTCTGCAGTATATTTAACATAATTTTTCATGCTGCAAGACCTTAATGCTTTGGTATGGTGGTGTTGGGGGGGGGGGTAGTTGGAGGAGAAGAAAGGTAAACTATAAATATTATTTTTAAAAATAATCCGCTGCATAAATAACCAGAGCAACCCAAACCACATCTTCTCTTAAAAGAGAATCCTGAGAAAAGGAGCAGGGAAACATTTCACTATTTTCTGTGTTTCTTATATGGCTTTATACTTAGAAGATAACTGAATAGAAAAAAAAAAGGAAGCAGTTGTAAAGTCTGGTCAATTCTTACTTCTAAGTATAGATGATCAACATTCAACAGATGTCCATCTGAATCAAACACACCCTGAACTTCTCGATCTAATTATAGGAACAAATTGGGTGGAGGAATGATTCCCTCCATCTTCTTGTTTTTGTGAGTGATGCGGATTCTCATTTTGGAATGGACAGTAAATTGGCCGGAATCGTTATCCCCAATGATGGAGTTTGCCACTTGGACAGCAAGAATGAGTACTCCATGTCAACAGTCCTGGTAACATACTATGTGTTCCATATTTATTTAAGTCTTAAGTACTCCAGAGAAGATTTAGTATGAGAAATGATAGTTAAACACATCTTCAGTACATTTATGACTTTACAAGTTCAGTTCAATTTAGCAAACAGTCATTAAGTCTCTACTCTGATCAAAACAAAGTCACAGGGGAAAAATAAAATAAAAATAAACCAATGTTCACCCTCAAAAAATTTATGCCCAACTGGGATATTGGGACTCTGTTTTCTGGAGCAGATCACAATCCCTCTACACTTTGGTAGATGGTCTGCAAGAGACACTTTGGACCCATAAGATGGCTGGCTAGTTAGCAATGACCCTGTCTAAACCTACCTAGGCTGCTTTTCAGATGTGAGAATCAGTTTTAAGTGCTACTTGGAAAGCCTTCATATTGGCAATGACCCTCTCTGGACTTATCTAAGCTAGTTTTCAGATGTAAAAATCAGTGAAGTACTACTTGGGAAGCCTTCATGTAGTCTTCTGACATGGCCTTTAAGAATCCAGGATCATTTGCATGCTATGATGACATTTCAGAGGCAGGGCATCATTCATTGGAGGACATTGCAATTACATAATACAAAACAGGCGCCTCACCTTCTTTTCCTTGCTCACCTCAAATCTAGATTCAGGAGGTGAAGTCGGTAGTGGGACCTTGGAGATCACTTTAACTCCATTCCATTGTGGCCCTAGAATTGTTCTAACCCCTCAGAGCCTCTTGTCTGAAACAGATTCAGGACAGCAAAGAATCATCTCTCTTCATTCTGAATCTGTATATTAATGTAAACATTCATGATATGCTTTAATGGTACAAAGCACTTTATATGGTTACACATAACTCCATAAAGCAGGTTATTATTATTATTACCTCCATTTTACAAATGAGGACGTTGAGTCTCAGAGAGATTATTAAATTTGTTCAAGATACATAATGAGTAATTTGGCTGGAATTTGAACTCATCTTCTGAGTCTAGTACTCTTTCTACTACATCATGTTGCCTGAAATGAGCAGCACAGGCATTCTTCTACCCATGTGTCAGCTGTAAATGGTGTCCAATAAGTCATACTTTTTTAAACAAGATGTTTTCCTGTGCCATAAAGGTCATGCAAAATATCATGTTCCCATCTGTCAGATAAGAAAACTGAGACAAAGCAATTGAGTAACATGCTTACAGTTACAAAGCTAGTTAATTGTTTGGCAGGGAACAGAACCTAGGTCTGCTAAATCCCAACTCCAATTATTCTCATTAGCCAACACTATGCATATAAGCACTAGATTGTGGTGTGTAGCATCTGAGCAAATAGTCACACCCATGAGATCACAAATTCATTGAAGCACTGGGGTATAGTGTATTTAACTGTGATATTAACAGGCCAAATTAAAATTTGTCAGGATGGATATTTTCTCCTGATTGTAACCAACAATACTACGAATTTCTAAGTATTTTCTATCATCCTTCCTCCCCTCTCCCAATATCACTCCAGTACTTAATTATATAATTTATGTAATCAAATTACAATGAATTCAATTTAACATATAAATACTAAGCACCTACTGTGTATCACGAGCACACAGTACATACTGTGTGCTGGGCCCCAGAGTCAGAATGATAAAAACAAAATGACCCCAGCTATCAAGGACTTATATTTTACTGAATGAGAAATCTGAAGAATGATGTATTGCCTTATTTTTGCTTAGATGTCTTGTCTCAGTGCCCATATGTACTGTAGCAAATACTTCAAAAATCATAAGAACAGAGGGAGATAGCACCCACCAGCTAATCATAGCACTTCTCTTATAATAATACTCAGTAAATTTTTATGGAATGGATGTTGAATAAAAATCACCACAGACTAACATAATTCCTGTATCATCAATCAAAAAAAGGTCAAACTAATATTTATTCCATTCTCTCAAACCGAGAAATAGAATAAGGAGAACAAAAGACATTTGGCTACTTTCACATCTCTCTCCAATGTGTTCTGTTGTACTTTTCCCTTCTGTACATAATTTCCCCCTAATTCAATGTTTACCAAACTCGGTTCCACAGAACTAGGGCTTTCCATGTCATACAAATGTCAATGCTAGTGACATTTTCCCTTCAACATTGGGAAAAGTAAAGTTGTGTGCATATCAAAAATACCTCTTCATGCCAAGTTTTCAATATGAAAATGGCCATTTTCCTCTGCTTTGCTACATAATTTCCCTAACTCTCCTTTATCCCAAGAATTTTCCATACCTCTCAGTTCCAAGATCTACATTTATGCATTATTGTTGTATCTCAAACTCCAGAGTATTTAGTTGCTAAATCAGATTGGTACTACCTCTCCATTAAACCTTTCTCCCTCACCCCTAAACTTGCCCTCTCTTATGTGATCTCTCCCTCAAATTTCTCATCAAAATTTCTTTCAACATCTCTTTTGCATATATCTTACTGAGAGGCAACATGGTATAGTGGATAGAATGCTGGACTTGTAGTCTGGACTTGTCCTGGGTACAAATCCTCCTTCAGATGACTAGCTGTGCAACTCTGAATATGTCCTCTCTAGTTCTCAGTTCCTTATTTTTAAAATGAAAGGGTTGGACCTCTAAGATTCCTTTCAACTCTAAATATGTGATATTTTGGTGCCTTTCATTGTTGTAGTTACTTGTGTAGATAGATAGATAGATAGATAGATAGATAGATAGATAGATAGATAGATAGATAGATAGATAGATAGATATCCTTGTCCCCAGTATCAATAAGAATTTACTAAGCATCTACTACATATCACGCACTGGGGAGAGCCAAATAAAACAGTCCCTGTCCTCAGGGAGCTTACAGCCTGTTGGAGGAAACAACATGTACATTATATACATATATACAGAATAAATACCAGGTAACTGGTAGGGATGGGGGAAGGCACTAACAACTAAGGGAATAAGAAAAACACATGTAGAAGGTATCTTTTGAACTGAGCTTTAAAGGAAACTAGGAGTCCTAAGGGGTAGAAATGAGAAGGGAGCATTGGAGCAAGGCAGTCTTTGTTTTGCCCAGAAATGGGAAGTGGGGTATCATGTACAAGGAATAATAAGAAAGCCAGTTTGCTAGAACATAGTTTGGAAAGGGAGTAATATATAACAAGAATGGTAAAGAGGTAGGTCGGAATCAACTTGTAAAGATTTTTAAATGCCAAACAGAGGAGTTTGTATTGGAACCTAGAGGTAATTGGGAACCACTAGAATTTATGGAGTAGAGGAGTGATTTCATCTCTCTGCTTTAGGACGATTCAGTTGGAGAAGGAAGAGACTGGGAGAAGGGAAATCAATTAGGAAGCAAATGTAAGAGTTTAAGAGAGAGGTGATGAAGGCCAGAACCAGGGATGTTGCCATTTGAGTATAGTGAGAAGGGAATGTATATGAGAGATGTTGATGAGACAAAATTGACAAGACTTGAAAACTGCTTACATATATGAGGTAAAAGAAAGTGAAGTCAAGAATGACTCCAAAGTTGTGAACCAGGGTGACTGGAAGTGTGATAGTTACCAGCAAGAATAAAAGAGAAGTCTAGAAGAGGGGTGGGTTTAGGGAGAATGATAATAAATTCTATTTTGGACAAGTTGAGTTTGAGAGACCTCCTGGACATCCATTGTCAAATATCCAAGTAGCAGTTAATGAGGAAGGACCAAAGCTCAAGGGAGAAGCTCGGGCTAGATATATTGATTTGTCATCTTCATAAATATGAAAATTAAAGGTATGGAATGAAATCATGAAGAAAGAGAGTATAAGAAGGAAAGAGAAACATGGGTCAGGACAAAGCCTTGAGAGTAAGCCAACGAGGAGTTAAGAAAGTGGTAGATATTCAACAGTGTCACATACTGCAAGATCAAGAAGGGTGAAGACTGGTTAAAAAAAAACAGATTTGGCAAGTAAGAGATCAGTGGTAACTGGGGAAAGTCATGTCAATTAAGCAATAAGAAAATAAATTGAAAAGGCTGAGAACTGGGAGAGGAAGTAGAGGTTATAAGAGAAGATGGGGGGGAGAGGTTTGGGGGGAGTTCCCCCTAGGAGTCTGATTCTGAAAGGAATAAAGATATATAGCTTCAAGGCATGGTAGAGTCAAGTGAACTTTTTGTTCATTTGTTAAGGGTGGGGAGGCAGATAGGCAATAGGAAAGGCAATATTAGGGAAGGAAGTATTCATTTGTAAAGTCTTTGAAGACATGTGTTGTCAATATCTTTACATTTACAGCATTCAGTACAGTAACACCAAATAAATTTTTGTTGAATTATGAGAATAAGTAATTTCCTTAGGGATGATTTTGGTTAGTGGTTCACAGCCACTGTCTAGACTAGGGGTTCTTTACCTGGAGTCCTTGTACTTTTTTTAATGTTTAATTTTAATTAATTTTAAAACATTAAAATAATTAAGTTTAATTGATTAATTTTTAAAATATTAAAAATACAAATATATTCTGATAATTATTTCAATATAATTGGTTTCCTTTGCAATCCAATGTATTTTCTTTTATGCATTTAAAAGTGCATCTGTACAGTCAACAAGCTTCACCAGACTGCCAAAGGTGTCTGTGACACAAAAAAAGAAGTAATGTCTATATAAAATTCTCAAACATTTTTTCAATACTTGTCAAATCTGTTAAAAGTATAAGCCATGAGCCCTGCCTTCAATAATTTTATATTGGGGGGCAGCTAGGTGGCATAGTAAATAGAGCATGACCCTGGAGTCAGGAGGAACTGAGTTCAAATATGGCCTCAGACACTTAACACTTACTAACAGAGTGACCTTGGGCAAGTCACTTAACCCCAAATGCCCTGCCCTTCCCCCTGCAAAAAAAAAAAAAAGTTTATAATGCAGTTTGGAAGAGAAAAATGACATTGTATATAACATATACATAATATTATATAATACATATGTATGTACACACAGGGGAATGAGTGCTGAATTTTGTGATAGAGACTGAAAGAGATGTTATTAAAGAAAGAAGGCTTAAAGGAGTGAGGGAAACCTTTGTAGAGACTAGACTAGACAATTCAATTCAACTCAATTAATATTTATTATTATTAATAATTTTGTTATTAAATATTTATTAATAAATATTTATTATCAATTTGTTGATAATTTTTAAATACTTATTTATTAGTAATTTGATATTAATGATTTTATTATTAAATACTTATTTATTAATAT
>NW_027187419.1:85808518-85889426 GCF_028583685.1 Petaurus breviceps papuanus | reverse complement strand
ATTAATGATTTTATTATTAAATACTTATTTATTAATATTTATTATCAGTTTGTTGATAATTTTTAAATACTTATTTATTAATAATTTGATATTAATGATTTTATTATTAAATATTTATTAAGAATTTATTATGTAATATAATGTTTATTAAATATCTGTGATGTGCATGCCATCCAGACTACAATAACAAAAAATGAAGTGGTACCTCCCCTCAAGGAGTTTATATGCTAGCATGGAGATACTACATGTACACAACAATAGGAAGCAGCACAAAGTAATTTCAAGGGAATGCTAATAACAGGTAGGGAAAGGGAAAAGATCAGACAAGACCTTAAAGGAGGTGTTGCCTGAGCTGGGCTTTGGAGAAAGCTAGGGATTCCACAAGGCAGTGGGAGGGAAGGAGAGACTCATTCCAGACACAGGGAATCACTTGTGCAATGTAAAAGGCAAAGGACCACACAACAGCGGCTAGCTGGGAAACAGCCAGCAGGTCAATTGGACTCTAACGGAAAATGCAGGAAAGGAAGTAAAACAGGACATCAAAGGTTTCAGAAGGTAGAAGGAAGCTATACATTCTCGGTGAACAAAGATGGCATAAACTTGTGTTATGAGAGATATAGGGAAACCATAGGAATTTGCTTTTACATCATGCACCACCTCTATTCCTAGTGAACTCATTAAATGAAAATACATGCAACACTGCCAGGTTTCTACATCCAGGAAATAACCTGCACATCTCGAGGAAAGACAAAACAAAACTTATTATGTTTGCATCTGAAATTCATCCATATTTAAAATAGGACCTTTAACCCGAAATATCCAGGAAAGCTCAGGCCCTCCTGAACACACCATATTCTTGTCAATGTGCAAGTGACTTATTTACTTTGGTTTTCTATCCTTTCTATCATTTACCTCCATAGGCACTATCCCTCCATTTGAATATTTCATTCTCATTAGCATCTTTTCTTTATATTCAGCTTCATAAAGCATCATAACAGGGTTCCCAGAAAACCCCCTCATTCCCCCAACCTTGGAGAATAAATAGACCCAGCTTGAAAAGGACAATTTATATACTTGCTAATGAATATCAATAGCTTTTCTTTTCTCTTTTCTCTTATATTTTATTTCTTTTTAGTTTTCAACATTGGCTTCTGGAAGATTTTGAGTTCCAAATTTTCTCAATAGCTTTTCTTATTAAGAATATTTTTAAAAGAAAAATATGCCCCATCTCCTGGAAATGTGCTAGTCAGCACAACACAGAGTCAGAGTGTATTTCAGTGACCCTGTAAAGGACAGCAGAATCATATAAAAGTAAAGTTAGGACATCAGGAAAGGCCAGTTTTCTCAATTCATGAAACCATACAGGGATCAAGTCACATAAAGTGGGGCAAAGAAGGCAATATTTCATTTCCTTGTCCAGCTGTCTCTGCCTAGATCCTCCCCATTCCATCGTCCATTTCCCAGACTGGTGGTAGGAGTCTCAAGACTGTAGCAGTGAGTGCCGCTCCCCATACCTCCCCATCCCTCCCCCCCTTAGAGCATTCTTCCTTGACTGCCAAATGGCACTTAATAAGGGGAGTAATGTTTTCCTACTTTGAAAATACCACTCAAGGATCACTTTTACCACAAATCTTTTCCAATTTTCTAATTAAATGTCAAGTGACCCACTGAAGAAGAAAACAAAACACATGGGCTATTGAAAAATTTTTTAAGAAATTAAAAACTTTTAATAGTCAAACATGCATTACAAAGAGTTATTAGCAAAATAAATACCCTGTAATAGTACGTCTATAGATTTATAATGAGAGGCATAATCATTATTACAGTGCCTGGCACATAGTAGGTGCTTAATAAATGTTTATTGGTTAACTAATTATGAGAATCCTCAATTCTAAATGATTCTAATCAAAACTTCCCAAATCTGTCTTCTTATTCATATTCCATACTTCAATTTCACATGAATTCAGTTTAAATCTTCGTGTTCTTTCCAGGAATATCCAACAATTGGACAACTCATAGAGAAACTGGTGCAAAATAATGTTTTATTGATCTTTGCTGTGACAAAGGAGCAAGTCCATTTGTATGAGGTAAGACAGCTTAACTCTGGGGAATTCTGTCAGGGAGGTGTTATGCCTCATAGTCTACCATTAACTTTATGAGTTTCACACATGGAAAAGCAATTAGATAATCATTAACACAAAAAAAAATACTCGGGGAACTGCATGAAATAGGACAGGGAGTGTAGAAAGGAGAAACAAGAATGATGGGGGGGGGGGTGGAATGCTCATCACAATAGGCCCATATTATTGTTACTCAAGTTAGAAGATCCGAGATCAAGGCACCAGAAAGGAAGAAAAAGGAGATCTTTTTCTTCGAAATTTCCCTCTGTTTTTCTTTTGGCATGGATTGGGGGACAGGGCAGAGGATGATTGAAAGCTGAAGTGGATACAAAAAAAGGTGGAAAAGTGTCAGCAAATAGAGAATTCACACAACAAAAATAGTGTAGCAATAGTTCAAGTGTAGCAATGGCAGACAATAAATTTACTTGAATTAAGTACGTAGGGAAGAGGGTGGAAAGTGTTAAGGCGGTTGCCTTACAAACATTTCTGATCCTTGTGTGTAGTGCAAGTAGGTAGACTAGGTAGTACAATGTGTATGGCATGGTGGTCTTACAGTCAGGAAGACCAGAGTGCAAATCCAGCCTCAGACATTTTATTAACTGGGTGACACTGGGTGAGTCATTTCCTCACTGTTAGTCTGTTTCCTCAACTGGAAAGTGGGGATGATAATAGCGCCTACCTCCTAGTGTCATTGTGAAGATCAAATGCAATAAATGATATTTGTGAAGAGCTTTGCAGAATGCCTGGAACAGGGTAAGCACTTAAATATTTGTTTCCTTTCTCCTGAAATTTTTGCAAATCAATTACACATACATGAATACATGTGTATATATATATATATATGTGTGTGTGTGTGTGTGTGTGTCACACACACACCTATTTGCATAAGCATAGAAATAATCCATAGTGGTGTCCATGGCCAAATGGGGCAGAGAATTGAGGCAATTAGACATTTAATTCAGCTCCCTTCCCCAACATACTCATCCCTTCCCCCAAACTAAATTAGCTGTGTTTGCAATTCAGGTTTAGGATTGAATTACCAGATAATTGGTTCCACTCAACTCTTCACTGTTTTCTGACTGCAGAGCTGTAAAAAGCCTATTTCTTAGCAGCCTAAAAAACCACTGTCAGTAGGACAGGAGCCTACTATACATGCTAGTAAATATTCTCCCCAAATCTGCCCCTTTTTGCAGGATGGGGTTTTTGTTTTGTTTTTATTTAACATAGGCATAGAAAGATTTATGGCCAAGGGGACCTTGGTCAAGTTATCCATGATGAAAGTATAGAAAGTGATTTTCTTGGGTGTTTTTTTTTTCCATTCATGTGCCAAGAAGAAGGGCAAGCAGATAGAGGACCAACCTCAGGGTCTAAGTAGTGGATAACTGACTAACTTTATAAGGTTTTGGAAATGTTGATCTTATTTAACACAAGGCATCAAATTAAATTGTAACTCATTGTTTAGTCCAAAACCACCCCCAAACTTGTGACAAGTTGTTCAGAGTGAAACCAGGCCAAGATCTGACCTTGTATTCATGAGATGACATTAGTGAACTCCAAGGTGAGAGTGCCTCTCCTTGTAAACTAAGGAAGTCCCCTGTCATAATACATGTTCTGAGAAGCTTTGTTCCTTTCTAGAATCATGTGGCTTCACCTGATCTGGCCATTTTCTTAATGCTTTCTAATATGTGATACTTGTTTCCAGTGGTTTAAGTGGTGGAATTGCGGTCAAGATAAAAATACTCCCAAATACAATGGCGGGTCTATTCTGCCTTTGATCCTTTTTGGGCTAAGGCAGGGTGAGCTCTGAGTGGAGACTGAAGCTTCCTATCACAGCAGGGGCTCATGTTTAGAATGGGGGAAGTTGCACAAAGACTTTTCTCAAAGAGCAGTCAGGAGAATATGATCAACGACCCGAAAAGTGAATTCCCAAGCCAACTTTTTTAATGGTCTTTAAAAAAAAATACCTGGCCCTTTCTATACCTCCTCATGAGTGCTGTTAAGAAAAAAAAAAAAAAAAAGGAAGCAGTGATAAGAGGGGTTGAAATGAAAAATAACTAAAAGGCCACAAAGGAAGCTGAAGATATCCAATGGAACTTCCTTCCCAGCACCCAGGGTTGGTAAAGATGGAAGTTCAAGATCCCCCCAAATTAACAGCAGGGTGTGTATTTTCTCTTTCTTTCCACCACATTATAATCTTAAGGTCATAAAATTAAATGGACCTGGGAGGCTATCAAGTCCAAGGTAACAAGGCAACATTTATTCTTATAGATGAAGCAACTAAGGCCTGGGGAGATTAGTACTGGGCCAAGAGCGCAAAGGGAATAGGTATCAGAAGTGGGATTCAAACCCAGAACCTCTGACTTCCAAGTTGGTCCTTTTCCCATTGTGTCTGGACGGGGAGAAGAATTTGGCTCGAGTCTTTTTTGGTATCCTTTGGCTGTCACCAAATTAAAGGAGACAGTCACAGCTCAGTACCAGTCTATAGGTAATGGGAAAATTATTAAAATTGGGGTGTGTTATAGGAGACTTTCATTATTATATTTGGGGTTTCACTGACCAGTCATAGCACCTTTTGCTGGCCTGTTAGAGGGGACAATGTGTCTCTGTTTAAATCTAGAGCTGGTTGATAGACCAGGCACAACATTGCACTAAACCCACATAGGAACATCAAAATGCTGATAGCCCATTTTGATGACAAAGAAAACTGCAAATGGGCCCAAGATGGCTTAAATCTCCTTAAAAGGAACCCTGTGAACAAAGCATATCACCTGATGACTGATAACTTTGATATGAGGAAAATAAACTACTGAAGAATTAGTGAAAACTGAAACCCTTGATAAGAATAAAGTAAACCAACTGAAAGGATAAATTTAATGGAAATTACAGAAGGGAAGTTATTTATAAAAGTAAAGGATTGCAAAATTGCATGCTTACTTAGCTACAATAGCAGAAAGAAAAGTTGCTAGGGTCAATAGGGGGAGGGGGGAGGGCAGACCTATGATTTCACTGGTGTAGGGAACTTCCTTTGAGGAAACCAGTGCACAGAGCAAGTACTCTTGAAGTCTTACAGTCTTTGAGAGTTACATGAGACAATTAGGAGATCAAATGATTCTTTCAGGGTCACACAGCTAGTATGTGTCAGGTCTTCTTGGTCTCCAGGTCAGCTTTCTATCTAGTATATACCTTCACCAGTCCTATTAGATGCACTCAATTCAGCAAACAGTTTATAGTTTATTTTGAGGACCTTATACATCTTTTAACCATTATAGATGAAGAAAGTAAGACCCAAAGAAATGAAATGACTTGCCCATGGCCACACACATCTTCCTAGAAGCAGTCAAGACTACAGCCTGAAGATCCTGACTTACTCTAGTCCATTTATTACTCTACCAGCATGCCAAGTTGCTATCTTATAGGATAATAGGAATAATGGCTAGCTCCATTCATTGTTGTAACACTTTGAAATCCACAATTACAGAGTACTATAGTGCAATATTGCAACACTGGAAAGTATTGTCATCTTTGAAGTTTTACTTGTAGGCATCCTCCCTCAATCAGGGCAGATCATAACTATTCGTTGATTTAGAAGATTGACTTGTTATAGCAAAAAGTGAAGGAAGGCAAGGTGAGGTGAGGTGAGGAGGGGAGGGGAGACGAGAGGAGATGAGAGGAAAAAGAGGGAGGGAAAAAGACAGGGAAGGAGAGAGGAAGGGAAGGAGGGAAGGAAGGAAGAAAAACAATTTTTAGAAATTTTGAAAATCATCTACTCACCAGACATTCTGGTTAATCTAGGCTGGTCCTTGGACAATAGAAACACAGTTGTAAGATTAGAAGGGCAGCAAAGTAGCATGGTGGATAGAGCAATGAGCCTCAAATCAGGAAGACCTGAGTTCAAATCCAGTTATATGACCCTGGGCAAGTCCCTTAATCCTGTTTGCCTCCATTTCCTCCTCTGAAAAATGAGCTGGAGAGGGAAATGGCAAACCACTCCATTATCTTTGCCAAGGAAACCTAAATGGAGTTATAAAGAGTCCAACAGGACTAAAATGCCTTAACAACAACAAGGACCTGTCAATGCCTGTGTTTTGTTGATATGGCACCCAAGAACCCAGGTTTGCCTGCATGCCTCAATAAGGTATCATAATAGGACCTCAGTGAAAGTCCTTAGCTTGATAAAATGTCAGATAATTACATAATTAAATTTTAAAAGATATTCCAAAAGTCAATACAGTTTTAAGGTATTTAAGTTTTGAATTTCATTAAAAATTTGGGGACATACTGTATAATATATAATGTAATAAAATAGTATATTATATCGCATAGTATTATCACATAATTATTAGATATCATTTATATCATATATGGAACCTACTCTTTGCCAAATAGATTGCTTTCAATAAATTTATTATCATTTTATTTCTTGTCTAATTGTAAAGATAAGAATACTTCATAGACTAAGTAATTTTAAGTTGATTAGGTTCTAAACTATTTAACACTAGTTCAGCTCTCTCTTAGGGCAAATCAGTCCTCTCCTAAATTTTATGTGTGTGTTCTTCAATGTTCATCTGAAATATGTCATTATTTTTCACTTGCAGTGAGCATAATTCTCAGCCATTCAGCAGTTGTTTGTATAACTTGAGAATTCAACTTCATAAAACTTTTGGCTTTTTTCTTTTCTCCTTCTGCACATCATTTGAGCATTTATTTCACTATTCACCAGAAGCAAAGAGAAGTAAAATACAAATTAGTTAATTTCACTAACTTTTAGCAGCCATGATTTAAAAAAATAACAGAGACACTGGAAAAGCTCAACACTATGGACTCAAGTGCCAGTTAATAATATAATAATAAGCATTTATATAATGCCTACTGTACGCCAGACACTATGCAAAGCACTTTATAAATATTCTTTACAAATTCATATTATTTTTAATTTGATAATAATTTACATTGTCTTTAGAAATACTGTTATTTGATCATCACAGCAGTACTTGGAGGAAGGCACTATTATCATCCCTATTTGCTTTTCATGATAACCTCACTGGTCTAGAGAACAGGAGACGTGGGTTCTCCTCCAGCTTCACTATTAACTCAAATGTGATTTTAATCCATGATAGAATGGATGCCAGACTTGGAGTCAGGGAGAACTGTAGTTGGACTTCTGCATCATATGTTTACTAGGTGCATGACCCTGGGCCAGTCATTTAATCATTCTCAGCCTTAGTTTCCTGCCCTGCAAAATAGGAATAATAATGGCATGCAGTCTTGTTGAACTGATGAAGAAGTTAGCATATGTAGAATGCTTTGCAAGGAGAATGTTAACTGTCATTATCATCATCATCATTTATTAAATATCTACTATGTTCTAGGTTCTGTGGGAAAAAAATAGCTCCTACCCTCATGGAGCTTACATTCTACTGGAGGGACACAAATAGATAACATCTTATTTGAGGAGAGTGAGAAAGCAGGCACTAATGGTAAGGAAATGGAGAAAGGCTCCATATAGAAGGTGGCGTCTGAGCTCAGCCTTAAAGGGAGGTAATAATGAGCACAGAGTGAGGAGGGCATACATTCCAGGCCTATAAACAGACTCTATCAGATAACAGAAAAGTGCTGGGTTCAGTGGCCCAAACTGGGCTAGAATATAAAATATATGAAAGGGATAAGTCTGGTTAGGTCACAAGAACCAGAAAGTCTTTAAATGTCAAACTGAAGATTTTGTATTTTTCCTAAAAATAATAAGGGGTTGTTGAAGATTCCTGTGCAGGGGCACAGTCAGGGATGTGCTAGAACCAGATCAAATTGGTTCAGGAGCCAATTGTAAAATTTTCTTTGTGAACATCTACACCTTGGAAATTGGCAAATGCTACAAATCAGTGTGAGACTTACTGCTTTGTTGATCGTCTAGACCAAGGGTGGGAAACCTGCAACCTCCCATGTGGCCTTCTCGGTCCTTAGGTGCAGCCTTTGGACTGAGTTCAAATGTTACAGAACAAATCCTTTTATTCAGGGGATTTGTTCTGTGAAGTTTGGATTCGGTCAAAGGGTCACACTTGAGGACCTAGAGGGCCACATGTGGCCTTGAGACCACAGGTTCCCCACCCCTGGGCCTAGACTAAAGAAAATAAAAGAGAAAATACTAATAATGTAGATTAAATTTAAAAGTATATACTGTATACATCTTCTCCCTTCCCCCAAGAGCTGATTGTTTAACATTTATCAGCATATTCCTGACTGTGACATGTTCAGACCTATGTTTAAGATAATTATTTTATCTGCTCTGTAGAAGGTAGATTGGACATTAAGTAATTCACTTAATCTCCTTAGGCTTTGGTTTCTTTATCTATAAAATGAGGGGTTTGGACTGATTTCTGAGATTCTTTCCAGCTCTCATATTCTGCAAAATTGAGAATTTCCTGTGACTTTCAGTTACCTCTGGACAACTAGTAAAGAATAATTGGTTATCATATAATTTATTCTTCAGCATGACCTAGGAAGTTGTTTTTCCCCTTAAATATGTATTTTCCAATAAAGATGATATTTCAATTTTCTATTCTTGGTAGGAAATAAAATCATCTAGGAGTAAATGAGCCAACTTTCCAAAATATGGAAAGTTTCTATCTAGCCTGATAAATTATACTTGCTTCAAGTATGATGTAAACGGATCTTGACAGCCGTAGTTGAAGCTATCTGGGAACAAAGGGTGTAATGAGAGCCAGCTGCCTTCTATTTCTCCATTAAAGCAATAATTCTCTCTAAAAGAGAGAATTTGAAAATAAAACTCATGCCCTCTGATTACAAGGGCAGAGTGGTTTGAATCATGTTGCTTCTTAAAAGACAATGAATCAGTCCAATCAATGTTATCCAGTGGTTCTAACAATGAAATGTCACTAGCAGTTATGCCTTGGATTATATATAGCACTTTTCCTCTGGAGCTCAATGTCCCATAATCCAGTTTTTAAAAGCTGCAGGAATAAATGAGCAGACAATCAGTTGGGTATCATCAAGAAAACTGTAACGGTTGATATGGGTAAAGGGCCCATATTCTATAAAAACCCCACATCCTAATTTACTGCGAATCCCATAATTCACAAAACCAGAAATAAGATGGGCTTTTACCTATAGGCTTAACTACCTCTCAAATAGCCACTAAAATGCAAATGTTTCCCCAATGTAAATGGAGAAAGCACTTCAAGGGGTGCTGGACTGTAAGGGAGGCACTTTGCTACATTTTGCTTTGTGGCCCAGAATTTCAACTTTTATTACTGGATTAACCTTTTCACTACTGCTTTCTTGGTTGGAAGAGGAAGCATACAGAAAAGGAATCAACCAACAGATATTGTTAAGATTATAGAATGACTGGATTTTAGAGCTAGAAGGGAAAGGACATTAAAGATGATCTGGCTTACTTCCTCTCATTTACAGATTTGGAAACACAGAGCCAAAGAAATAAAATGAGTGGGTCAAGACCACACAACTAGTTAATGGCAGAGCTGGACCTGGAATCCAGGTCTTTTGACCCCTAGTTCAGAGCTCTTTCCATTACCTTGTACTGCCTCTGGCTACAGGAATAATGCATTTATTAATGTCTATTAATGACTGTAATCAAGGCAGAGACTCATTCATGAATTCTTTCATTTAATAAGCATTTACTAAGCACCATCCTCTTGCTTAAACTAAATCTGGGAGTGCACATGTAAACAAAAGAACAATTATTACATTTAATTATTGTTCTTCACTCCCTTGGCCATTACCCAGGAATAATCCTGGCACATGCATCACTCTCAAGAGAATATGGTAGTGCCTTGTATCTTCCTCTTGTCCATCGTTTCACTCTAGTCCGACTCATGGTGAATCTCTCTGTCTGTGGGGCTCTTTACTGGAGTGGTTTGCCATTTCCTCCTGCAGTGGCACACAGAGATTGAGACTTGCCCAAGGTCACATAACTAGGAATTTCTGAGGCTGGATTTGAAAGTCTTCCCAACTCTAAGCCCAGCTCTCTAGCCACTATGCCACCTACCGTGTTTCCCCGATAATAAGACACTGTCTTATTATTTTTTTGGAAAAACACCAGAGGGCTTATTTTCAGGGGAGGGCTTATGTTGTCCTGCCTCAGCTCTCCTCCGCAGCACTGCTCTCAATGGCGCCAGCAAGCAAATCACTGGGGAAGAACAGGATGACGCGCTCACTGCTGCAGCTCTGATTGGATGCAGCTCGGAGCGCGGCGTGCGTTTCACCTGGGGGGGAGACGGTACATACAGAGGGTACCGTAATGTAGCGTGTAGCGCAGGGGATCACCTTCACTACAGTAGCAATCTCAATAGGGCTTATTTTCAGGGGAGGGCTTATTTTAGAGGAATCTTACACAGTAAGGGGAGGGCTTATTTTCGGGATAGGTCTTATTATCGGGGAAACACGGTAGCTGCTTTGCACAAGTAGGTGTTTAATTAATAGAGACCTTTGGATTTCTCATACTCACATCATTTCCAAGCTATCTTGTATGCAAGAAGTGCTATCTACACATATAAAATTTTGGTACTCTTCCTACCTAAGTATGTTGGGTCCTGAAGTGCTAGAGGTATAATTTCAATCCTTTTTAGAAATTGACACACTGTTGTTTATCAGACTTTGTACTCACTTTCCTAAAAGTTCTATCTGGCGTATGTGTAACACCTTTGAAATACAAGGATTCTTTTAGGTAATGCCAAGATCAAGGTTAAAAAGGAAGAAAAAAGGGAATAAGAATTTTTTAAGTGTCTACTATGTTCCAGGCACTGTGTTAAGTACTTTACAAATATTATCTCATTGATTCTCACCCTGAGTACTATTGAGGAAACTGAGGCAGACAGGTTAAGTGATTACCTAAGAGTTACACAGCTAATAACTATCCAAGACTGGATTTCAACTTTTATCTTCCTGACTCCAGGCCCAGTGATCCATCTAACACACCAGATGCTTAAAGAACCCATGTGAATGTAAAATTTGCTCCAAACTCTTGTATATGCTAGTCTCTTTGGTTCTACCTGCTTTCCTGATATAAAATTAAGAGATCAGTTTATTAATGAGTCCTAAGTTCAACTTATTGTTTTGAAAAGTTGCTTCTTAGATGTCATTCACCATAAGTCCAAAAACATTTCATTCAGTTATAGTCAAGCCCTGGTATTCTTCATTTCCTTTACCTTCTATTTCTTAGGATCATTGATTTAGAGGGCAGTAGGACCTTGAAGACCATCTAGTCTGGTACCATTATTTTTACAGAATAGGAAATTGAAGCCTCGAGAGAGACATAGTGACTTGTCTAATGTCACACAGCAAATTAGCAAAGCCAGAATCAGAACCCAGGTCCTTGAATTCCAAATCTGGCACTCTACCACCTCACTCTCTGCCATTTGCCAACCCAGCCCTGGGGGAAGAGGAGTATATTGGGAGGAAAAAATAAAGCTGACTACGTTTAAAAAGTTCTCTTTTTGGGTTGAGACACAAAAATAATATTGCCAACTTTAAAAATTAGGGTACACTATTGTTTTAAACTAAGCCACGTGACAATGAGCCTGTGTGAACTAAGTCTTTGGATGGGGTGGGGAGGGGGAACAGTTCTTGAAGTGTATCTTCAAATAATTTATATAATTAGTTTTCCTGTCTCTTCCCCATTCTCCCCAACCCCAATGCTGCTTGTCTGTTGCTGAATCCCAAGTCTATGTCCAAACTGCCTAGGAGTCTTAAAATGCTGAGGACCATTTAATTACCCTTGTTTTATTTCTTTAAGTCCAACATGACAACACACTTCTCTTAAAATCCGTTCCCTCGGGGCAGCTAGATGGCACAATGAATGGAGCACTGGCCCTGGAGTCAGGAGGTCCTGAGTTCAAATGAGGCCTCAGCACTTAACACTTACTAGCCATGTGAACTTGGGCAAGTCACTTAACCCCAATTGCCCTGCCTCCCCCCTCCAAAAAAAGGGCAAAAAATAAAATCAGTTCCCTCTATCCCCTTAGGATTTTATGCATGTTAACTGTTAGGTTCTAGGTCTGGCAATCTGAAAATTTAGCCCAATCTTAATTTCTATAGAAGAACGTAGACAATAGTAGCACTGGATGGGCAGGTACAGTTTATGATCTGAACTCTAGAAGAAAGGAAGGAAACAAGCATTTAAGTGCCCACAATGTGCCATGCACAAAGATGAGCACTTGACAAATATTTCCTCATTTGATCTTCAGGCCCAGCACTCTATCCACTCTTCCACCTGACTACCATATTATTTTGTATTTGGCCCCTAGCCACATCAATAATAGCACAAATCTATTTGAGTATGCAGGAGCAGCTGCCGATAGGAGATCAGAGGCGCTAGTGCTAGAAAGGAATTTAGAGGTCATCTAATCTAATTCCTTCAGTTTACAGAGGAAGACTCTGAGGCCCAGAGAGGTTAAGAAACCTGCCCAAGGTCACAGAGATCGTGACAGAGGCAGGATTGAAACCCAGGCCTTCTGATTTCAGGGCCAGCTCTGGGACATGCTTTGATTCCTATCTGAGATGCCAAAAGATATTCCATAGATCAATGCAAAATCTCTTTTAGGTCATTAGATCCTGAATAATTGCACAAGGAAGCAATTTTTTTTTTATTTAAAGCTGCTTCAGATCAAAAGCAATTTGAAAGGCTTTCATTTTCCTGTTGTTGCTGTCATTGCTAGAACAAACCAAAACAGAAAAGCAGCTGCACAAAATCTCCCCCAAGTGACATTTGGAAGGCAAATCCTCCAGTTAAAAAACAGTCAAACTTCCTGTGACCCAGCCTAGACCTTCACCCTAGGAGCCTGCAGGAAAGGATACTGTAGATTTCAGGACTATGTTGTGCAAGTAAAATAGGCAAAGGCGTCAGGCTGAAGATGCAGTATCAGACGTTGAGTGACTGAAGAATCAGAATCATAGAATTAGAGAAATGGAGGTACCTGAGCAGCCAGCTGGTCCAGGAAGAAATCCCCACTACCACAATACCCCCATCTGGATGTCCTGTTTCCAAAAGGATAAACCCAAAGCAAATTTTGTAACCTATCCTTTCCTAGTTGCCATAACCCTCCTTGGGTTAATCAATCATCAAGCATTTAGTAAGTACTCACCCTGTGCTAGGCACTGTGCTAAACACCAGGGGTACAAAGAGAGGCAAAAATGGCCCCTGCCCTCAAAAGCTTATATTTCAACGGGGAGACAATATCTATACAAAGACAATACAAGATATGTACATAATAAAGTAGATAAAAAATAACCTGGGGGGGTGAGGGGCTCTAGCAGCTGGGTGGAACCAAGAAAGAAAGGCTTCCTGCAGAAAGTGGGTGGCCTTTGAACTGAATCTGAAAGGAAGCCAGGGATTCTAAGGGACAGAGGTGAGGAACGAGGTTATAGACCTTTGGGGTGGCCAATGAAAAGGCACAGGGATAGGCTTTAGAGTGTTGTGTACAAAGAACAGCAAGAAACAGAGCATGCAAACACCTTTTTAATAGCCCTCACACATGCACACCTGTTTTCTGTTTCTTTTTCCCTTAAGATCTTTCTTAGGAGTTATCCTTCCAAGTTTTATTACCTGCTGTTTGGTCTGCAGAGCACATAGGCTGTTACTGAACCAGATCTTTTCCTCTTAGAGTTTTATAGGTATTAGGACCAGCACTGCTGGAAGAAACCTGCAATCTTTCCAAAGACACAAGTAAAATTATTAAGGGAGGATCTAAAATAGCTCCAGTAACAAATATTTGTCCATTGTCCCCTTTCTTTGATTCCTGAATACAAGCAGCCCTGTGTGTTTGCTTGTTTCGGAAGAGTGATGTATTAGGCCCCATTCTTTTTCTCCTTATCATTCTCCTAGTTACTTCTGAAGGCACACTTAGCTGAATACAAGAATATCTTGGCTGACAAGATAATTACATCCAACAGCAGGCTGGGAGAAAAGGAGGCAGCACCCAGAAAATTTCTCAGCCTACCTAGTCATTGCAGAAGCCAACTTCAATCTAAGCACCCTGATTTAATTAGCACACTCTCATAGCTACCTGCATCACCATGGAATTCTGACAATGGAAAGCCTAAAGGCAAAGGAGATATCATGCAGCACAATGATAGAAATTCATGCTACACTAGTGCCAGAAACAATTACACATTCTTCTTGGAATCCTGGGTGTCCTAGTAACACAGTATGGCCTGGGGGGGAACTCTTGCATAAAGCTAGGAGCCCTGCATTTGCAGATAATGAATGTAAGAACTGGCAAGGGGGAAAATAACCCACTAGGATGAAAAGCCTCAAGGGGAAAAAAGCTTTCTGATTTATTTCAGAAGGAGGGACCTTCCTTGAGAGTCAACCTGATTTTTTCCCCTGGGCTCAAGAACAAATACATCACTCCTATAAAAGAGGAAGGACTTCACCAGAGAAGAGTTATCATTCCTTTGACCAGATAAATAGTACAGTTTATTCCACAGAAAATTACTTTTGCTCCTAAACTTTTACTTTTTCCTCACTGGCTTTCAAGATCTTTTTTTTTTCCAATTTGAGAATTAAAATCTAAGCATTTTTTAAATTCACTAGACAAACATTCTTGCATTCTATAATTAGAACCCAGTTTGAGATATACAATTATTCCTTCCACATCAGGGGACAATTAGGGGGCACAGTGCCCCTTGAGTTCTGCATAATCTTTGTAAAATGTTTTGGTTCTCCCTTCACACCAGAGAAGAAGTCTGAATTATTAGGGCATTAAAAGATAAAATATGTTGATATTATACAATACTATATATATATATATATATATATATATATATATATATGTTTTATGCATTTCTGAGTTTCTGAACTTTTTTCTGTGTCATTTGCTAGCTTTCCCATGTCTGCGACTTCCACAAAACTCCCCAAAAGTTCCCATTCAATTTCTTATGCCAGCCCACGTGGGGAAAATCATAATGTGGAAGGGATAACTGTAAACTAGTTTGGGGTATTCAATTGCATTGGTTATTTGGGACAGTTGAAGCCCCTAGGCCCCAACCAAAGTTTTTTTCTAGCAGAAAAAAAGGCCATTTCTCCATTCATTCTTTAAGGCTCACCAGTAAAATCCTGGGAATCTACTTGTCAGTCTAGGTCTAGGTGGTCAGAGTTTGCTTCTGCAACAGAAGAAGAGAGGTCCATTTAAGCTGGTAACCAGAAAAGCCCTTTCTTTGAGACCTTTTAGAATTCATCCATTCAACAAACCTTTATTAAGTATTATTGCACGCAAAGCACTGGGCTGACTTTTAAAGAAGATAAAAAGTTTAGATAAGGAGCAGCTAGGTGGCCCAGTGAATAGAGCACTGGCCCTGGAGTCAGGAGGTCCTGAGTTCAAATGTGGCCTCAGACACTTAACACTTACTAGCCATGTGACCTTGGGCAAGTCACTTAACCCCAATTGCCCTGCCTTCTTCCCTCCAAAAAAAAAAGAAAAAAGTTTCTATAAGACCATCCCTGCCCTCATCAAATTTACAGTCTATTAGGGAAATAGTATACAAACATAGCTACCTATAATACACAATCTTACATGACAAGTACATCAAAAACTTGGAAAACAAAGGGTCATGAAAGACCTAAAGGAATAAGCTTCTTTCTGAATCTGGAGAGGTCAGGCATGGTATGGAAATCATCTGTAATATAAAGCTCTAGTTGTGTGACCTTGGGCAAAGAGCTCCACTTCCTTGGGGTGCTGTTTGATCATTTATAAAATTGGAGAATTAGATTGAAAGTTCTCTAGAGGAACCCCTCTAACTCTGACTTTTTTTTTTGAACATTGAAATAGTGACATATATAACTCAGGAACAGCTTGTTCACAAAGTTGAAGCATGTAAGGAAATAATATTTTAGATCCCCTTTGAAAAATAAAAATAATAAAATGTGTGCAGAATATTTGGGGGTATTTCTGAGGAAAAGTTCCCTTTAATATCACTGATCCAACTAGTAAATAAAATCCAGATCACTCTTGTAAAGCATTCTAGAAGGCACTGAATTACAATAATTAGCTGGATAAGCATCCTGGTTTTGTTCTGCTATGCATTTCAGCAGGAGAAAAAGATGTTTCATGGTTAGAATACTGCTTAAAACAGCACCACTTCCCTCCTCCCCACCCCCATCCCCAAAAAGTTCTGCATAATTTGGGTTTAGGTAATTGCATCAAAATTAAAGAAAGCATTCTTTACATTAAATATAAAAGTATATTTAAAACTTCCTTAAGCACAAACAATAAGATTCATGTTGTAAATGCATATGGGGTGTACAGGAACCTGCTCAGACTATCTCATAAGATCTGATGGTTAAATTTTCAAAGTGAACATTTACACCTCAGAAATCACCAAACACCACAAATCAAGACTTGATTATTGTTTTGCTGGTTGTTTAGATTTAAGAACGTGATGGAAAAAGTCTTAATTATGTAGACACACTTAAAACTTTGTCAGGTGCACTTTTTTTTTGGAGAGCTGTTTGTTATTTTAATAGTTATTAAGTTCTATTGCTTAGTACTTAATATACTTAAGTACTATATATGTAGTACTTAGTACTTAATATGCTTAAGTACTACATAACTTAATAACTCCACTGACTATAATAATTAATTTTTTAAATGGTCCAACAAAGACCTAAGGCACAGTATATCAGAGAGTTAAAGGCAAAAATATGGATCTTCTAAAAGATGCAAGTAAAAGCATCCCTTTGACACAGGAAGAAAGTAGAGATGGAATAATTAACAGCAATTATCTTCATTGTGCCCAGCATGCAAAACAGTTGAATAAATTAGAATGCAATCAGCATAAATTGGTCAGTGAAAGAGAGAGTCACAACCTACTAAAACTTAGGAAGATGCATTGTAATATTGGAGAAAGATCTACAATGTGGCAGGTTCAGATGTAGACATTTCATCCCCTACTCATTCCAAAATTAAGTGGATTAATTATCTCCATATAGATAAAATGTAAATAAGAACTATCAAAACTTACTTGTTCATATTTTAAAATGACAATTAAAACTATAAAAACGTAAAGAAATAACGGGCAGCTGGGTGGCACAGTGGATAGAGAGCCAGGCCTAGAGACAGGAAGACTCATCTTTGTGAGTTCAAATCCGACCTCAGACACTTACTAGCTGTGTGAGCTGGACAAATTACTTAACCCTGCTTATCTCAGGTTTTTCATTTGGAGAAGGAAATGACAAATCACTCTAGTATCTTTGCAATGAAAACCCCAACATGGGGTCACAAAGAGTCAGACATAACTGAAAATGACTGAATTACCAGAAGAAATAATAATAGAACCCCACTCCTACTAGGAATGTATTTCAGTGTTATTTAGAATTCAAACTCTGAGAAAACAGAGACAGTGCCTTTAAAATATATATATATATATATATATATATATATATATATATATATATATATATCGAGTATCCAACAAAATTGTTGTTGGTTGTTGTTATTCAGTTGTTTCTGACTCTTTGTGACCAAATTGGGAGTTTTCCTTGGCAAAGATACTGGAGTGATCTGCCATTTCCCTCTCTATAGGAACTGAGGCAAACAGGGTTCAGTGACTTGCCCAGGGTCATACAGCTAGACATGTCAGACTCCCGATTTGAACTCAGGAAGATGAGTCTTCCTGATTACAAGTCCAATGTCTTCTTGGATTTTTTTTTAAATAGCTATCTACCAGGGCAAGGTAAAGCATCGGCAAAGGGTCATTTAGAAGACTTACACTGAAGGACAAAAAGCAAAGCATCTTCATTTACCCCCTCTACTCTTTCCTGAGATTGCCTGTTAAGGTAGGAGATGCCAGGTGTGAGCCATTGACTAGGTTAGGGAAAAGTAACTAATAAATCCCGAAGCCCTACCCTTCAGTCTGGCCTTCCCCAAATAGTTGAAGAAAGCAAGGGACTTGAGGACTTCATTGGTTCAACATTATCCACTATTATCCAACATTATCCACTATTATTCAATATCTGACAATGACAAATATTTCATTGAAGATTGTGTGACCTGTGGGAAAGAACAAGGTATTTTCAGAAAAGGCTAGTATGGAATTTAAGGAATGTTTTAAGAAAAGGGCATATGTTCAAATTAAGAAATAGAACAATAACAGATGGGACAAAGGAGGGAAGGTGGAAATGATGGAGTAGTGGAGGGGGAAAAGGAGAGAGGGAAACAGAGGGAGAGAGAGAGGCATTGGGAAACAGAGAAAGAGGAAGGTATGGAAAAGACAAAGAGACCCAGTACAAGCAAATGTGATATGATTCAAGGGTTTGTGGGTGTGTGTGACTGACCCCTATGGACCCCTTCTCAGAATACCCTTTGTTTCCTACATTCACAATTGAAGGAATTCTACATTTCAATAAGAAGTTAGCAAAAATAAAGATGCAATTTTTTTTTCCTATCCAAGTTCACAGATGTTCTGAAATTTGTCCATGAACTACAGGTTAAGATCTCTTGTTTAAAGACATTGTGCATAATAGGGTAAGGAGTGGAGGTGGGAAGACCCTTTTAAGAACTAAGAAAAAATATTTACATTAAAATTATGTAACGTTGTATCTTCTTAGTCAATACAAACTAACTTTCTTATTACATATATTTAAAGCTAGAAATTTCTATATTCATTAATAATGAAAATTGACTGCTCCCTCTTGATATGTGCAGGGCTGTACATCAAGAGGGCAATACCATGTCCAAGGCCTAAAGAGAATTAGGGTGCTGCTCTGTGCGTCTGTTTTTGTACACTATTGAGTAAAAAGATGCCATTGGTACATTCAACTTTTGATTATCTAGACTAATGAGGGGATGTTGGTATTGTCTGGCTTTAAGCCTGAGGGCATCCTTCCTTCATGTGTTCCAGTCCCAGAGACAAAGAAAAAGATCTAACAATATGATAGACTGGGAACAATCAGAGCCTCAAGAAATCAAACCTGAAACAAAGATCCACTAAAAAGGAGTCAAAGTCCAAGGTAGAAGGTCAAGGTCAGGAACAAGAAGAGGAATAACCATGGAGGACAATTCAGGAGCAAGCATTGTCACTGCACTAATTCAACCTTGGGTAGCCAATGGATAAAGTGTTAATCAAATGGCAATAAGTATCCAAAACCAGGACCAAGTCAGAGGTTGGGGAAAGCTGGACAAGCTACCATATAAAGGCTAATATTGAACCAATGAAGTCCTCAAGTCTCTTACCTTGCCCTGGTAGATAACTAATTTTTTTTTTTAAATCCAAGAAGACAAACACAATCCAACTGATAACCAAGAAACTTTTTTAAAGCAAGGAAGAAAAAGCAAATAAAAAAGACAGAAGCAGGGTTAGGGATCTTATGAAATTGCAAAAAAAGAAATCAGAGAGCAGCAGGCACACAAAATTCAGCCCAGAATATCTAAGCCAGAAAAAGAGGCCTCAGAACATGCTGGGTGGCATCATAGGGAGGTGGCCCCCACAGCACACCCATAAGCCATAATTAGGATAGTCCATGGATTGATAATTGAGAAATGAGTGATAGAAATTCAAGCCCAAGCACACTAGTTTGCATTTCTAATCAGCTTCTCTGCTATTGTTTACCAACCCCATGATTCCTAATTTCCAAGAATAATCTTCTAAAGACACAATGCTATAATTCATAACAGCCAGGCATGCAAAGTCTTCCTTCTCTACCATAAAACATGTTTAATCATGCTGATTTACAATAGCATTTTAGTGCCGTAATGAAAGAGAGGCATTTGATACATAATATTTAAAGGAATCATAACACTCCTGGAGATTTAAAGTATAATTTTTAACAGCATTAGACCAGGAAGCCAAATTGTCCATGTTTATAGATAATTATTTGAAATACTTTTGGGGAACCAACATCCAGAATTTAATTAATAGCTTTCTTCTACACAATTTTCAGTGTTATCACTTGGCACTGCTACTCGCTGCCTAGTCCTTTATACCCTTACACTGGTGGTTATCAGCAAATGTGATTAATGTTAGCTCCTGATTCTAATAGCCTCCTGCCAAATGTTGTCCTATGTGAACAGGAATAACCATGCTGAGAGAAGTGAATCGACTTGACTTTACCAACAGAGAGTTGAACAAAATTCACAAGACCAGTTGGACCATTGTCTTTGGAAAATATTCATTACACCTCTACAACTATGGTTTACCATAAATTTATCAAGGATGACAATTTATACAATCTTTGGGATCTCAGATCCTTTTTCTTAGAGATTTTAAGCTTCCCTTTTTCAGCTACTAAAAGCTACCTCCCACCTTCCCTTCTCCTGGGATCAGTTGAATTTGCATATTCTCCAGTTTCTACGATGATATCCAATGTTAGCCCTCGATTCACATCTTCTATTATTGCAGGAGCATAGGCTCTTGGTATAGTGGACAGTGGCCGGGATTTTGAATTGGAGAATCTAGGGCTTGAATCTCAGCTCTACTTTACTATCTCTGTGACCTTGGGCAAGTAACTATGGCCAACCTCTCTGGCCCTCAATTTCCACATGTGTCAAAGGACTTCCACCTAGAAATCTAGGATCATAACCATGTATATGTTTTGGGGACAATGTTTGCTGTACACCTTCATACAAGTGATACATATTTGTCTGACACTTTGGAATTTGTCTGACACTTTGGAATATTGTCCACAGCCAAGATAAAGTGTTACTTCCTTTGGTGAAAAGTCAACAAATGCAATTCAACAAAGCTTTATTAAATATTTTTATTACTATTAAGTTCCTACATCATGGTAGCTACATGGTGCAGTAGATAGAGTATCCAGGCTAGAATCAAGAAGACTCATCTTCCTGGGTTCAAATCCAGCCTCAGACACTTACTAGCTGTGTAACCATGGGTAAGGCACTTAACTCTGCCTTAGTTCCTCATCAGTAAAATGAGCAGGAGAAGGAAATGACAAGCCACTTCAGAATCTTTGCCAAGAAAACCCTAAATGGGGACATGAAAGGTCAGGCACAATCGAAAAACGACTGAACACCTTCTTCACCATGCAAAGCAATCTTGGGTGCTGGGGTAAAAACATAAAAACGAACATTTTTCCTTACCCTCTAGGATTTTACATTCTACATTAAGGATGAAATGCATATACAGACAAGAAAATTCAAGATAATTTGAGGAGAGAATGATAACCATCTGGGGAGATTAGGAAAGACTTTAAGGGAGAGACAGTACTTGGGCTGCACCTTGAAGAAAATGGTGGTCAGGCGTTCCAGGCATGCCGAATGGCCTATATAAAAGCACCCACAGAGGGAAGGGAAATGGAATGCCAAGTTTAGAGAAAAACTAGTACACCAGTTTGTCTGAAACTTTGAGTGTATGAGGAGAAGTAATTTGAAATAAATCTGAAAAGGTGGGAAAGTGGGAAGGGGAGGAAGAGAAAGATTGTGGAGAGTTTTCAACATTAACCCATGAAGTTTGTATCTTTTTATAGAAGTAGCATTAAAGATTTTTAGAAGAGAAATGGTATGGTTAGACTTGTGTCTAAGGGATATTAATTTGATAGTTTTGTGGAGGATGTACTAGATGGGGACAAGAAAGAGGAAACCTAGTGACAATAACAACAGCAACATAACTAGTGTTTGAATATCACCTACTATGCTAAATGCTTTACAAAGAGTATCTCATTTTGTCCACACACAACCCTAGGAAATAGCTGGTGTTTTTATTCCCATTTTATGGGAAACTAATGAGGAGAGAGGTTAAATGGCTTACACAGAGTCCCATAGTTATTAAGTGTCTGCGACTGCATTTGAACTTGGGTCTTCCTGACTACAGCCCCAGAATTCTATCCACTGCTCCTCTTCGCAGCCTAGCCTAGGCTGAATGACTGTGTGAATGGAGAGAAACAGGCAGAATTGAGAGATGTTATGGTGGTAAACTTGGTAAAGCTTGGCAATTGACTATATATGGGAAAAGAGGGAGAGTAAAAACTCAAAGATGGTTCCAAGGTTGTGAACCTGCAACTGGAAGGATGATGGTGCCCTCAGCAGGAAAACTAAAGTTTAGAGCTGGCACAGATTTAGTAGAGTTTGAGATTTCTTTTCTCTTTTTTTTTCTTTTTAAAATTTATTTACTATTAGTTTACAACATTCAGTTCTACAAGTTTTTGTGTTCCAAAAGCTTGAGATTTCTACAACACAACCATGTAGAGATAACTAGCAGGAAATTGGTAATACATGGCAAAAGTTTGGGGTAGAAGTTATTATTATTAATAATACTATGATTTGCTACAAGGATACTCTCAAGGTCTCTCTTAAGAACTTTGGAATAGATTGTGTGACATGGGAGACACTGGCACAGGACTGCCCAGCATGGTGTGCCCACATCAGAGAAGGTGCTGTGCTCTATGAGCAAAGCAGAAATGAAATACCTCAAAAGAAACACAAGATGGGCAAATTTAGAGAATCTACCCCAAATGTTCATATGAACTATTTATGTCCAACCTGTGGTAGAGCATTCTGAGCTTATTTTGGTCTGATCAGTCACAGTCAGACACATCATAACTCGACTCTAACATAGCGATGTCATTTTGACCCTCTTCAAAAATAAGAAGAACCAACCAATCAAAATTGTTCATAATGATAATAATAATAATAATAGCTAACCTTTATGTAGTGCTTTAAGGCTTGCAAACATCCTCTTATTTAATCCTCATGACAACCAAAGAAACTTCATTTTACAGAAGAGAAAACTAAGGCAGATAGAGGTTATGACTTACCCAGGGTAATACAGCTAGTAAGCATACAAAACTGAATTTGAACTCAATTCTTCCTGACTTTAGGTCCAGTCTCTGTCCACTGTATCACTTACCTGCCCAGAACAGAGATAAATATATAGGTCTGGAAATCAGTGGTATGGAGATCATTGAACCCATAAAAACTCAACCTCCTCAAAGAGATAATATAGAGAAAGAAGAGAAAAAGTCCCAGCATAGACCTTTGGAAGCCACTTATGTCTTGTGGATGAGCGATAGGTGATAATCCAGTAAAAGAGACTAAGAAGAAACAAGCTATATAGATAGGAGAAGTGAGAGAGAGCAGTGTAATAGAAGGAAGGGGAAAGACTCCAAAAGGAGAGGGTGAAGTACTGTCAAAAGCTATAGAAATGTCAAGAAGGAGTAGGAGTGAGGAAAGGTCATTGGATTTAGAAACTAACATATCATTGGTAGACATGGAAAGAGCAATCTCTGTCAAATGGCTGGTTTGGAAGACACATTACAAGGGGGTAATAAATGAATGGGAGTTAAAGAAAGGGAGGCAATGGGTGTAGAAAGCTTTTTCTAAAGGTTTGGCCATGACAGAGAAGAGAGATATGAAATGATAGCTTGAGAGGATGATAGAGTTAAGTTAAGAACTTATAGGGTTTGGAAGACATAGGAATATTTATAAGTAGCAGGGAAGAAGCCAAAGGATTCAAGGGTAGAGGAAAAAGTGCAGGTGTGAACTTGTACACTATGTGATTAAGATTATGTTGGGAAGAAAGTGAGGCCGGAGCAGAGGTAATGAATGACCTGGAACAGCACAGGGGGAGGAGTTGCCTGTAGGCATGGCCCTAATTCCAAATCTTGGGTTCTTTCTCCCTGGGTTGGGGTTGGCTTGCTCACTTTACCTGTACCAACTTCAGCAAGTTGAGGTGGTTACTCAGAGAAAGAAGGTGAACTACTACTCTACTAAGAATTGTGTCAGGGCCCAAGGAGTAACCTTTGTATGTCACTATTCCTGCTGACACTAGATGTTGAATTTTAAAATGTGAAAAAGGCTCATGAGCCTCTACTCATCTCCCATTTATAAATAATCACACTCAATCTTAAAATTTTGCTAAAAATACAAAGCAAACAAAAAAATTGCATAATATTCTACCAATAAATTTCACTTACACTCTCCCACCAATGCATATACTACCCATGAGGAGAGTGGGCACACACTTAAAGTCCTGTAGTTATGAAACATAAAGGGAACACATGTAGCTAGGGAAACTCACAGTTCTGCAACTATAGACTCTGGAACTGTTAATGAAAACTCTTTGATATAACAAGTCTTCTGTGTTTAACAGATACTTAACACTGCTCAACCAAGCTGGCTCATACAGTGCTTAACTAATATCTCACTGGCCAAAACATTTCAGCTAGACAACTCTATACTCCACTGAGAATCTTGTCTGATTTCTTGTCTGTTTCCAAACTATTTCTCTTCTCTATTAAGCTTATTCCTTAGCAGAAACTGTGGTATCAATAATTCCCAGCTTCAGACTTAACTTAATGCCTTCAAGTCAAGTAATATACTCTTTTAGGAAAAGACAATGACCTTTATCCAAAAAAGAAAAACAAAAACCCTTTATCCTTTATCCTAGTGTCTCCAACACTGCTCATTTGCAGAACCTTTTCTTTCTCTGCCTCTTAGCAGCAATGGGTGGCAAAACAAATAACTATCTACTGTCTTTTCTTTTCTCTTCTCAAAAAATCATAATAGAAAACAGAGTATATTCTCCATATTCCTTCTTCTGAGCAGCAGTTGTCAGAGAGGGAACTCAAGTTTCTCATTGGACAACCAATATGCCCAGCAACAGTCAGGAGGCAAAATTACAATCTCTCTTTAATGTAGTTCTGAAATATGCCCTTTCACATATCCCCCCTTCTTCCTTGCTTCAGCAGCTAGGTCCTTTCTATAAATGTCCCCATCTTAGCTTATCGTTAGTAACAAGTTCTCATGTTATCTATAATCAGGTAAATTAAATTTATCCCATTATAACAAAACAATTCTTAAGTGAACTTGGGTATGAGCTTTCCCAGATATGAGCCTAAAAGTTCTCTCGTTCTTTGTACATGAATCAATAAAGGAGACATTATCATCCATTCACCCTAGTATTCTACATTGTCTTATTCAAACGAGTAACTGCTATCTCAAATCATTTAAGTTTCATTTAACTTAGTAACTGTTTCTCTAAGGCAGATCTATAGACCTATGCCCTATATAAGTGAATTTATCAGCTGTTTCATTATAGAACCTGAAGTAGGCTTATATCCCAGACAATTGCACTGCCAATAAATAAATAAAGATTTACTGTAGGTCACAGATATAATAAATAACTTTAAGATGAAGGAGATAGAAGAACAGATTGAAGGATAGCATGTTATGACAAAAGAGAGGAATTTCAGAGTTCGGGGGGGGGGGGAATGATAGTACAGCAGTTATGTTTGATGTTGAAATCAAGGATATAGCTATACCTACATGTGGCAGAGATGGAGTGAAAGTGTAGGTTAGGGAAATGTAAAGAGTAATGGACTAAGAAGCCAGGGTGTTAGTGGGGCTATGAACATGCATATTAAAGTCTTTAATATAAGGACAAGGATTGGGGTAGATGGGAATACTGTGATCTATGTACTGCTTGACTCAAGAAAATTATAACAATGACCTGGGAGTCAGTAATTCAATTTAATTTAGCAAACATATATTAAGCATCTACTGTGATCAAGGCACTGTGCTACAAAAATAAACACAGGAATTGTCTCCCAGGAGTTTATATTCTACTTGGGCAATTAAAATGCAGATATAAAACATGGTACAGAGGAAAGCTAACTGCCTCTGAAACTAAAGGACTTAGGTTTAAATTCTCTGGTGCTTACTACCTGTGTGACTTTGGGGAAGTCAGTTTCCTTGTCTGTAAAATAAGAGAGCTAGGCTAGATAGAGGATATATTAAACACTTATTATGTGCTAGGCAATGTGTTAATATCTAGGGCTACAAAATAAAATCAAGCAAGATAGTCACTGCCCTCTGACAACTTACATATAATGGGAATAGCCTCTGTGATCTCCAATCTAAGTAGGGTATAAAGAAAATTTGACAGAAAAAGCAGGGAAGTTTTCACACAGGATGTGGCAAATGAACTGAAGATTCTGAGATACTGAGAATAGGGAGAAAAATTCCAGGCATGAGCAAAAGCTCATGCAAATGTATAGGGAGGGAAGAGAAAGTGCTAAGTTTAGAGAGCAGTTAGTAATCAAATGAGCCTTGACTTGACTAGAGCTAGAGTTTGTGATAGGAAGCAATATGCAAGGGCAATGAAAGTCAGATGGCTGTTGTCCAACAAGACCCATGATACAAAAATGCTGTCTGTGCCTTGGTCCACATTATCACTGCAATGCCCCCCATTTAAGCAGAGGCCAAATTTCTGGCAATCTCAACTCTTGAGAACATATCTGTATACCTGCAAATAAATGAAACATCCCTCTGAATGGTGAAATATCTATGACAAAACCTACACACTACATAGTTCACACCTTTACCATAGCAGAATCCCCTTATCCTAGTCAAAGACTATTTGCTCTGTCTTATATATTGTTCTAATAAGATTGGTTATCTAGATTTTAGAGACCACAAATAATTTAATAGACATATGCTTATATAGCTTTAATAGGTTTGCCAGATGTCTTCCTCACAACAACCCCGTGAGTATACGGTCAAAATAGCTAGTGTACATAGTGCTTTAAGACTTGTAAAATACTCTACATGCATTATCTCATTTGAGCCTCACAAAAACTTTGTGAGAAAGATGCTACAAGAATTACTGTCCCCATTTTATAGAGGAACAAAGGAAGGCTCAGAGATCAGTCACTTGCCCATGGTCTCACAAGCAGTAAGTGTAGGTATCAGAATTTGAACTTCAACTTCTTGACTCTGAGCTGTACACTATCAAATATTTCAATGACTAGGCATTACTTCTTCAGGAATAGCTAGGTGGCATAGTGGATAGAGTGCTGGGCCTGGAGTCGGGAAGACTCATCTTCTCGAGTTCAAATATGGGCCTCAGACACTTCCTAGCTCTGTGACCCTGGGCAAATCACTTAAGCCTGTTTACTTCAGTTTCCTCATCTGTAAAATGATCTGGAGAAGGAAAAGACAAACTACTCCAGTACCTTTGCTAAGAAAACCCCAAATGGGGTCATAAAGAGTCAGATATGACTGAAAACAAATGAACAAATTATTTCCACATCATATCTGAGAACCCTGAAGTTGAGAGGATCAAATGACATAACGAGTTACCAAATGAATAGGTGAACCTGAACTCAAATATAGGTCTTCTGTCTCTAAGGCTAGTCGTCTTTTCACTATACCATAATGCCTCTCACCCAAATTAGAAGGTGACAGTACTGGATAGCAAAAAGATGGCTGTCAGCTATCTCTGAGAGCCATGGGAAGAGACAGTTAACTTGCTAACTACAAGGGATGAAACCAAAAACTATACAGTTGCACTCAATAATGAACAACATAGAGACCTTTAAGGTCAAGAGCAAACATACTTTTGTACCTCAATAACCTCTAAGGCTTATGACTTTGTTCCTGTGCTCTGAAATCAACCACAGTAGGCTACAGAGGAGGGATGCACTGGAGTTAATCAATAGAAACTACCCAAGTAATTTATCCTTTTTAAGGGCAACCAAGAGATTGGTCATGAAGATTTAGGAACTCTTCTAGCCTGGTCAAGTTACTTAATTGCCTTAGCTAACTTAACTATAAAACAGAGAGAAATACTACCAACTAAGCAGAAATTTATAGGAAAACAAATGCTTTGGGCTTCTTGGGAAAATATGAGTTCAATGAATTCAGACTATTAGTTTTATTGCTGTTATTGTTATTATAAGTCATAACTCCTTTCCTGTTATGGAAGTATAGCCTTTGACTAAGTTAACCACAGAACCTTTAGATTTCCCCACGGGCAACTCTGGCCAAGACATTTCCCACTTGAATACAGGAAGCAGTATACTTGACTTGGGCTACAATTTCAATGGAAATACTCATTCATTATCAGGAGCCTGTTTTCATTGACCAGTTGAATAGGAGTGATCAAAGCCAGCAAGTTGAACCACATGTGTTTCTCAATTATCATTGGGCAAAGGAAGACATTTTTACTCTTCTTTGTTTACAGAATTATGCCAAACTTATTCCTGGAGCTACAGTAGGGCTTCTTCAGAAAGACTCTGGAAACATTCTTCAGTTGATCATTTCATCATACAAAGTATGGTACCTTACTCCTTACATTGTGTGTGTGTGTGTGTGTGTGTGTGTGTTTTAAAGCTAAGCTATATTTTCACGCCACTGAATGGCCTCTGTTATGAATGTCCAAAGTTGGATGATATACAAGGTGCTTGTTTTCATTTTATGTAACTCAAGAGCTATCCTTTCTAAAAGGCAGAACACAGAACTACATGGACACACACACACACACACACACACACTCATGTGTCTGGTCCTAGAGTTTTAGTTGTTCACAAAACAGCATCCAAAACCAAAACACTATCGTTGTGAAATTCTTTTCCCTACTATAACTGTATGTTGTGTGACTCAATCAGAGCACCTCTTCAAGACTATTCTAATGACTCTAAATAAAAGGGGGAAAGTCCTAAACTACAGATTAAAAAAAGAGGCAATTTGTTGAGAAATATTTGTGCATTTTGCAGTAATGCAAGAGAATGCCTAAAGAGCTAACATAGGCATGGGATAGGTCATGTGGTTTTTTGTTGTTAGTTGAGGGGTTTTTTTTGTTTGTTTTGTTTTTTGACACAGTAATTGACAATCCTCTGTTACATTAGAATGTTGCTCATTCAGAACCAGGAGAACATCATACACAATAACAGCAACATTATGCAATGATCAACTATGATTGACTTAGCTTTTCTTAGCAATACAACCCAAGACAATTCCAAAAGATTCATGATGGAAAATATTATCTAAATCCAGAGAACGAATTATGGAGTCTGAACGCAGATCAAAAGCATGCTATTTACACTTTTTTTTTGTTTTCTGGGGTTTTTTTGTGTGACTTTTAAACCCTTTTATTCTATTTCTTCTTTCACAACATGACGAATGTGGAAACACGTTTATATGATTGCACACATATAACCTACATCAGATTGCTTGCCATCCATGGGAGGCAGAAAAAGTTTGAAACTAAATATCTTATAAAAAGTGAATGTTGAAAACTATATTTACATGTAATTGGAAAACATGGGTTATTTATCAAAAAATTTTATTTATCAAAAAAAAATTTTTTAATATTTCTCATTACCTTTAACCTAGCATTTTCAAATGGACCTTTAAAAAAAGAAACCACCAAAATCAAACCAGTGAAACACCTGTTCTGGATTCTGCTGTCTGAAACCAGGGGAGATTTCCATTGGTTTTATAGGCATACAATTATTGGACTAGATTTTGTGAACCTGATGATAGAATTTCTCCCTTCACTGAAGGCATACACCAATTTACTAGTTATAGTATTGATTTTTTAGGTCTGGTTTCATTATTTAATAGAAAGAAGTACAGATATCTGATGAATGTCCTTCCATTTATTTTATTCCACAAATTTTTTTTCCTTGTCTTTATTTATTTTGGAGAAAAACACGAAAAATTACACACAAAAAAGGTAGGTCTTCTAATACTAGAGAAGGAAGTGGATAAAGAGATTATCAAAACTTGCTTTCTCACAAATAGCTTGGTTTTGTAATTTTTGACATTATAAAATTAACAGTAAATGAACTATACCCAGCAATTTATCTACAACTATTCCCCCTACACAACCCACTCCCCATTCAAGATAGGTTTTGAACAATAATTCATTCTCAAATATCTTATTACAACAAAGAATTAAACACAAATTTGTCTTCTTGGTTAAAGTAGAATGCAGTTTTAGGGCCTACACTGCCATCCTTTGAAATTTCAGTTCACTTGGCTCACATCAAAAATTTATCACCACATTAACTCAGGCTTGAAATTCTTCCAGGCAGGAAAGTCAGTCAACAACAACACTATAAAAACCTTCTTCTGTGCCCATACCGTAATTAAAGTTTTAATGTGTAGAATCTAATAAAAAACACAAGGCGATCCTTTACTGAATGAGAACACACTCCAATTAGTTTACCCCAGCATTTTCAAATTAGTTTCCTTCTAAAATCTTCAAAGGATTTAAGGAAATTAGGAAAGAGTGAGTTGTCAAAATATTTGTTATAAGATATTCTCATATTCCCTCTTCCTCAAGTCTGATTCAAGGCCTGCTCTGATCATGCCCCTGCTTGCTTTAACAAAGGTTAAGTTCTGTACTAAGACTCTGTGTGTGTGTGTGTGTGTGTGTGTGTTTTGTGATCGGAAAGTGCAACTGTAACTTGGAGGGTAGTTGAAATAAAAATTGTTGATCATTTGAATTAAGCCCCCATTATATTCAAATATTCTAAAGTACAAGTAAACAGATACTCAATAGAAGGTTTCGAATTGATTTAGAGTTGTTATTGAACCATCAGAACTCAAGGCAATCATAAATCATAAAAAAATAAGGACAATCGTAAGTCAGGAAATATGTCTCAGAAGAGGCTAGAATTATTTTTCTTTTTAAAATATTTATAATTTTTTCAATTAACAAACTTTTTTTCTCACCCACTTCTGCCCCATTGGAGAAGAAAAATAAAACCCTTTTAAATATGCATAGTCTAGCAAAATGATTTTCCACCTGCCCTTATTCAAAACTATATGTCTTGGGGTGGCACAGTGAATAGAGCACTGGCCCTGGAGTCAGGAGGACCTGAGTTCAAATGTGGCCTCAGACACTTAACACAAAACTAGTCATGTGACCTTGGGCAAGTCACTTACCCCCGATTGCCCTACCTTTCCCCCCCCCCTCCAAAAAGCAAAAAAACAAACAACGAAAAAGACTGTATGTCTCATTATGTATATTAAGTCCACCCCCTCTCTGACAGGAATTGTTCATCACTGGTCCTCTGGAATTGCAATTAGTCATTGCCTTAATCAAAGTTTTTAAATCTCTTAAAGTTGCTTTTACATTTTTTTTATTGTTCTCCTGGTTTTTCTCACTGCACTTCTGTATCACTCTGCATCAGTTCATACAAATGATCCCAGGTTTGTCAGAAAGTGTCTCTTTCATCATTTCTTACAGCACAGCAATGTTTTATTACATCCATATACCATAATTTGTTCAGGCATTTCCCAATTGATGGACACTCCCTTACTTTTTAGTTTCAAATTATTGTTCTAATCTTTTGTTGACTTCAATGTTATTTTTAAAAAGAGGCAATGTGGGCCAGTGGATTGAATACTGGATATGGAGTCAGAAAGCTCTGGTTCTCACATTTATTAGCTCTGTGACTAGATATTAACACTTATCAAAGAAACATAAATGAGAGAAACGTCTGATGCCATCTAGTCCACACACACCCTCATTTTACAAATGAGGAAGCCAAGGCCCAGGAAAGTGAAGAGATTTTTCCCAAAATTAAACATGTAGGAAACATCTAAAGAAGAATTTGAACTCAGATGTTCAGATCATAGAGCCAGTGTTCTTTCCGTTATCCCAATTTCTCTGAATTTCAGATGATTTCCTTAGATTATAAATCATAAATGTATTACATCTGCCTCAGTAGAGGGGATAATTATCCTGAAAAAAATCAGAGGTCCTTACATCTTGAGCTGAAAAGGACCTCGGGAGCAATATAATTCAGGTTCCTTATGTGACAGATAAGGAAACTGAGGTCCTTGGAGAAGAAGTGACTTACTCTATGTCACAGAGGTAGAAAACAATCAGAGATAGTATTTTAACTTAATTTCAAATCCATCCCTCTTCCTCCTGGTTTAACTCCTCTAATCCTCAGGAAATCCTTTAAAGACTATGTTTGTGTGGATTGCATCTAAGTCAGTGGAGGGAATTCTTATTCTGACAAAATTGCAGATTCCTAATGTTCCTTAAACTAAACTTTGAGGCAGCTGGGTTACACAGTAGATAGAGCTATGGACCCAGAATTGGGAAGATGAGTTCAAATCCAGCCTCAGACACTAATTGTGTGATTGTGGGCAGATCACTTAACCTCTGTCAGCCTCAGTTTCTTTGTCTCTAAAATGGGAATAATAGCATCTATCTCCCAGGGTCATTGTTAAGATCAAATGAGATAATTTTTGTAAAGTGGTTTGCAAACCTTTGTGGACTATATAAATACTATATTTATTATCTAAAATAATAATTAGGTGGTACAGTGGACAGAGTGTTGTGCTTAAAGTCAAGGAAATGAGTCTTCCTGAGTTCAAATCTGGCCTCAGACACTTACAGGCTGTGTATGTCTGGGCAAATCACTTAACTCTGTTTGCCTCAGTTTCCTCATCTGTAAAATGAATTGGAGAAGGAAATGGTAAACCAATCCAGTCTCTTTGCCAAGAAAAGACCAAAAATGGGGTCATAAAGAGTCAGACATGACTAAACAAAAATTAACTTAAAAGCTATTTCAAAACTATGTCCTTAGTTTTTTTTTGTCTTTGCTTTAGCTCAAATATCACCTCAATTGTTATGCTTCAATCTTCTCTACAATCTAAAGTAAAAATAGGAGTCATACAGTGCTAATAAATAAAATGCATTCTAGTTTTCTGGAAAAGATTTATGATATTCCAAAAGATTGGAGGCATTTCATTTATTGTTAGAGTTTGATGAGGTGAACTTCAAAATCAGCAGCATTCCACTATGTCAAAGTAATAAGAAGATTTAAACACTAGACAGCATTCATCTGGATGAACACTGAGGACATCAGTGAACAGGTCCTTAGGGCAGTTACCAGTGACCTTGTTTTGTGATGACATTAAATGCTCTGAAGATTTTTTTGTTGTTGGTCCGTGTGAAATTTAGATTAAAATATCCTCCACAAAATTTGCAAATAAATATGTTCTATTCTAATTATTCTATGATGATATTTCCTTCTTTTTCATGAATCTTTTCCTCCTTTAATTTCTGTGTTTGAACCTAAAATGGTTAGGTAAACATAATTGATTTCAAATTCTTTAAGGCATGAAGGAATTTGCCTTGGAGTCCAGAGTACCCAGATTCAAGTGACCCTCTCTGCCACATGTTGATTGTATGATCTTGGGCAAGTCACTTGACCTGTCACTGTCTCAGGCAGCTCTCTTAAGACTATAACTTTTAGAGTAGTAGTCCAAGTGTATTGATCTTTGAAATCAGAGAGATGGTAAGAGACAGAAACAAAGAAGAGCGGAGACAGAGGAAGAGAGACAGAGAAATTGAGAATGAACATATTTACTTTTTTGCAAATTTTATAGAGGATATTTCATTCTAAATTTCACATGAACCAGCAAGATATTTTTAGAACATACAATATCACCACAAAACAAGATCACTGCCCTCAGGAACCTTTACAGACATACCTTGGAGATATTGCAGATTCTGTTCCAGACTACTGCAATAAAGTGAGTCATAGGAATTTTTTACTTTCCCAATGTATATAAAAGTTATGTTTACATAATATTATAGGCTATTGAGTGTGCAATAGTATTATGTCTTAAAAAACCCTATGTATATACCTTAATATATATTATAATATATATATATTTTTTTAACCTTCAAAGAATTTATTTGTACTTCACACATCAACTATACTGGAATTTTAATAAGCATAGCATCCTGAAATAAATGCTTAATACCTTTTAAATTTACAGTTATCCTATTTGTAAAAACTTGAAATCATTTTAAGGAAAATTAAGAAATTGCTATAAATTACCCTTTTTTGTTCTTTTTAATATGAGGACAAATATATGCAAAATAATATTTTTTCAGCAACCAAAAGCATTAACTCAATATTCAGAATCACAGTGTCATAAACTAATAAAATAACCAAGGTAAAAAGTCTTTTAGCTTTATTAGCTAATATTTATTGTATATAATAAATATTGTATAATAATATGCAATATTATTATATAATTGTATTAATATAATAATATATAATATAATTATATTTATTATGTATATACCTTTAAAATACTTTATTGCTAAAAAAAACGCTAACGATCATCTAAGGCTTCAGTGAGTCATAATCATTTTACTGGTGGAAAGTCTTCCGCTGATGTTGATGGCTGCTGACTAATCAAGGTGGTGGTTGCTGAAGGTTGGGGAGACTGTGGCAGTTTCTTAAAATAAGACCACAATGAAGTTTGCCACATTGATTGACTCTTCCTTTCACTTGAACACTTAATAACCCATTTGTAGGGTTATTAATTGACTTAATTTCAATGTTGTTGTGTCTCAGGGAACAAGGAAGCCTGAGGAGAGGGGGAGAGATGGGGAATGACTGATTGGTGGAACAGTCAGAACACACACAACATTTATCAATTAATTTCAGTCTTAAACAGGTGTGGTTTGGGATGCCTCAAAACAACAGTAACACCAAAGATCACTGTTCACCATAGTAAATATGATAAAAAAAAAGTTTTAAATATTTAAAGAGTGACCAAAATGTGACTCGGAGACACAATATGAGAATACACTGTTGAAAAAATGGTGCTGATAGACAAATGTTCAATTTGTTTAAAAAAAAGAAAAAAGCAATATCTCTGAAGCACAATAAAACCAAGTGCAGTGAAACAAGATATGCCTGTCCTGATATTCTAAGTATGGAGAGAGACAGGGAGAGGAAGAGGGAGAAGGACAGGGAGAGAGACAGACAGACAGAGAGACAGAGAGAGAGAGACAAAGAGAGAGAGAGAGAGGAGAGACAGAGAGAGAGAGAAGGAGAGGGAGAGAAATGAACACTTGAGGAATTCAGAGAAACGTAGAAAGATTTTTGAGGTGTGGCTCATTGGCTAGAGTGTTAGTTTTGAAGTTAGGAAGACGAACTTAAATCCTTTCTCAGACTCTAGCTCTGGGACCCTGGGCAGTTACCTAATGTCTCTCAGTTTCCCTATCTGTAAACTGAACGAATTGGACCTGATGGTTTATAAAGTCCAAAGTCTTTGATCTTATGAAATAAACAGAATCAAAAGAACCAGAATGTATAATCAACCGTGTAACTGGAATGATCATTAAAAGGAAATTGAACTCTATGTAACTAGGGGAAAAAACAGCAAGTCTAGGGCAACAGATTATGAAATATACCTGTGCCCTACCATGACAAATGGCAGGATGCCACTGGGAAAGAATATTGTCTCCATTGTCAAATACAGTCACTATATCCACTTTATTTTTACTTAATTGCTTTTCTTTCTCACAAGAGAAGATTTAATGGAATAGCAGGTTAAATAACAAAAAGTATCAATAAAACATTTTAAGCCCAAGGAAAAAAAACTTTAAAAGCAGAAGTAAAGTGGAATGAGAATATTTATTAAGACTGAGAAAGGATGTTTAAATCTTTTATTACATAGCACATTTTGGAAAAACCATCAGGATTTGTCTAGTGAAGGTGTTTTTGTTTGTGGCAAGATGAAAAAAGGCAGGTGGAGAAATGTAAGATTTACCCAACTAAGTGATGCTAGATCAAAGAATTAGGATATCACTCTGATGATGGAACAATGATAACCTGGAAAAATGTGAATTTTCATGTGCATTTAAATGCCCAAAATAAAATTTAAAAAACAGAATAGCTATATTTTTAGTATAGAAAGTACTAAGAAAAAAATTTCAATGTGACAAAGGTTAAAGTAGAATCTCAAGCAATGAGGTATTCCATTGCTTACTAATGCAACCCTGCAATTAACTCCAGGGATTTCTTGCCCCTCTGACATGTAAATGTAAATTATCCATGTCTATGCTATGACCCATCCTACCCAATCCAGTGACATACCTCTGATTACCACTCAGTAGATATTAACTGAATTGAATGGAGTAGTTCATGATGAGTGGCACTAAAAGTTCAGCTTTAACCACAGCATGAATCATCTAGACCATTTTTTTAAGAGGATAGAAGGAAGGGTCAGAAATTTCCTGTGTGGGAAACTCCCTGCTGTGGAAATTTCCAACCCCTCTGCTCACTGGCAGCTCTTCGTAGTCTTAGAGGTTTGCCTGGGGACTTGAGAAGTGCAGTGACCTGTCTATGGCAAATCCTGAAGTTCACTCTGGCTGATCATGGACCATAACAGCCAAGTCTTTCTGTCCTCCACTATTGTCCATAGGTTTTTCTTAGCAAAGTACTGGGGTGGTTTACCATTTCTTTCTCCAGTAGATAAACTTTTGTCAGAACTCTCCACTGTGATCTTTATACACCATAGCTCATAATTCCATTGAACTATGCGATCTCTTCTACCATGACAAGGCAGTGATCCAGAAGGAGATGACAAACACTGATATGTGTCAAAGAGGGAAGTGAAGAGGAAAAGGGAACAAGTTTTTATTGAGTTTTATTTATTAAGTGCTTGTTGTGTAAAAAGGTGCTGTGCAAAGCTCTCTATAAATATTATCTCACTTGATCCTCTCAACAATTCTGGGAGGTAGGTATTACTAGTGTCCCCATTTTACAATTGAAGAAACTGAGTCAGGCTGACAATAAATACCATATTACGCAGCTTTTATTAGCAGCTTTTATACCAATTTTTTTTTTTCAAAACAGTGGAGGGCAACCATTATGTGAAGCTTTTTCAAAAATGTGCTGGTATTACTTTAAAAATCATTTATTGCTAAATTGTCTTTAGTGCAAGATTGGGATACACAGAATACTCGTAATATATGTTAAAATTGGGAAGATACAAATCTCACTATATCATGTGACTTACTGTAGCGGCAAGCACCCCAAGCACGTCCTCAGGGTTTGCCGCCACCACAGGTTCTTGGATCTGCTTTGTTAAAGGAAAGCAACTCAAAATGGGTTAACAAGCTTACTTTAATCAGTCAGACATATATCGTTTACCTTGTTCAGGGGAAAAAGATCAGCACCCCAAACTTCAAAATATACAGACAGAATTATCAAGACATTAACAGATCAAGTAGACAGCTTTCCAAACTGTCCAACCATTACATCCATACCCAGTCAACATCTGGGTTTCCACATCTGAGTTTTTCAAAGCCGGGGGACTCTCAACAACGGCTTCCCAGAATTCAGATCAAATCACAGAACACTTCTCAAAGTGAGTCCCAAAACAAAGCTACATATCAGGGCTTATATAGCCTTCTCCTGGCTCAGAGAATGTAACAACCTTATTGACTCACTGGCCAATCAAGAAGTATCCACTGAAAAACAAGCCTCCCACCCCAGGCTTCAGGTGCACCTCAGCCTAGGGGCAGGGAAGATCTTCAAAATTTACATTCGCATTACAGTTACTCATGGCAGTTTTGCCTGCCCCCTCCCCCCACCTCCCCAATCCGCTTGCACCAAGGCTTTTCATTGGGTTGAGTGACAATAGTGCTGGCACTGCTGTGCTCTAAACAAACAATGCAAGTCATCTTTCAGAAATATACTGACAATGTACATGTGCTGAGAATTCTAGGCTCACTACTCCCAAATTGGGAGAGAGAAATGCATATCTGTACATCACTGGTGAACACATTGCTACTCTCTTTACTTTTTAAGCGGCTTGAGAGAAAAGAATTATACCATGCGACAATTACACGATAAAAGGTTATAACCCATTTCTGCAATGGAAAAAAAGGGTGCAACAATTATGTGGTAGCTACAAATATGTGGTGAAATACGGTAGCTCACCCAGATTTATAGTTGTATAAATGTATATAACTATAAATCTGGGTGTTACCATATTTCACCATGTAATAGCAACTGTCTGAGACTGGAATTGAACTACTGTCATCCTGGAGTTAGTCCAGCACTGACACTCTCTCTGTTGAGCCACCTAATTACTTCAAAAGATGGGACTTGAATCCAGGTCTACCTGATTATATGGCTTCCTCAATACACTGCCTATCTTGCCCCTCAGTACTATTAAGGGCTCAGTAAAATATATGTCCATCGACTGATTGCTCTGGTGAATTTCTGAGGTCCACAGTCTGGTTTATTTAAACCTCAGGCTCACAGTTCAGGATTCATTTTTTTTTGCCTTTTTTTTGGAGGGCAATTTCAGTTAAGTGACTTGCCCAAGGTCACACGGCTAGTAAGTGTCAAGTGTCTGAGGCCAAATTTGAACTCAGGTCCTCCTGACTCCAGGGCCGGTGATCTATTCACTGTGCCACCTAGCCACCCCCGTATTCATTTTTCTAGCTAAATGTTTGGCCCTTATTCAGTATTTTTATCTATTTCTCAAAGGAACTTCGATCAGAAGTGGAACTGGAGGTGTTGGGAGATACAGAGGGACTCAGCCTGTCATTCACTGCTATCTGTAATAATGGCACTGTCTTCCCACACCAAAAAAAATGCTCTCACATAAAAGTGGGAGGCACAGTAAGTAAATTTTCAGTTTGAGAACTATTCTGATAAGTGGAAAATTTGTTTGAAATGCTGAAGCTGGACTTTTTCATTCAATCTCTTTAATTAATTTCTTTCAAGAAGTTCAAGAATGTTTTCCAGGCAATAACTAAAACATTCTTATTCTGTGCCATATGTGTGTTTGCAAAGCGAGTCCTTATGCAGCATTTGCTTCTGAAAATACATGGGGGGGGGGGGCAGGGATAAAGTGGGGGGAGACTGAAGAAGCAGATGATGAGTATTTTCTTTTCCAGGCAACATTCAATGTGACTGTAAGCCTATCAACTTGTGAGAGAAGAAGCAGGCACATCACCATCAAGCCCATGGGTCTGGCAGATGCCCTAGAAATTGAGATCAGCCCACAGTGCAGCTGTAGCTGTCAAAAGGACATAGAAGTGAACAGTTTCAGGTGTAGCGAAGGGAAAGGCTCCTTCCAGTGTGGGGTGTGCCTTTGTAACCCTGGCTACATGGGCCCTCTCTGTGAATGCGACGAGAATGCCCTGAGCACCGACTCATGTAGAGATGCCCTGGGTCATGCCTCCTGCAGTGGAAGGGGAGACTGCTACTGTGGTCAATGCATTTGCCACCTGTCCACATATGGAAAGGTTTATGGGACCTACTGTGAATGTGACAATTTTTCCTGTGTGAGACATAAAGGATTGATATGTGGAGGTATGTTCCCTTTAAAGTTGTATTTTATATATTTTGAAAATGTAAATTATTAGAAATTTAAGCCAGTGTATCCCCACCACACTTATCCCAGTCCCCAGGACAAAGTAGCTGCCAGTGTATCTGGGTGGGTGGGGTGGGTTGATTGGATGATTTCAAAACTGACCCATAGCAATCAGGCATTCTGGTTTTTACCCTACTCTATTCTTCACTTCATCTTCTCTTTTAATATTTCTCATTACTTAAGCAGATTTTAAAAATCACACTGTCACATAGCTGACTAATAATAGTTTGAAAGACTATAACACTTTCGAGTTTGAAGGGTGTTTTACTTACATTTTATCTTTACAACAATTCTATGAGGTAGGCCTCTCATATATTATTAAACTCATTTTATAGATGAGGAAACCAAGATTCATAAAAGGATGTGTTTTCCCTAAGATAACATGGGCAAAGACTTCTGACTCTAGATCCAATACAAAGAACCAAAGTATGTGGCACAGTGGATAGTGTACATGGCCTGGAGTCAGGAAGACTCATCTTGAGTTCAAATCTGGCCTCAAATGCTTAGTAACCATATGACCTGGGCAAGTCACTTAAGCTGGTTTGTCTCAGGTTCCTCATCATAAAATGAGCTGGAGAAGGAAATGGCAAACCACTCCAGTATCTTTGCCAAGAAAACTCCAGATGGGGTCACAGAGTCAGACGTGCCTGAATACACACAAAACGTATCAGTTAATGTGCCCATTATTATTGTTCTTATCATCAATATCATTAACACACCATTATTATCCAACCAATTGCAGAATTATGAAATTGTCCAGTTCCATCTTGGTCCTTTTGTCCAATCTCATAACCTACCCTTTAATCTCTACATCCATCTAAGGAGGGAAGGACAGCTGTTGGAACATGACCACAAAGAGAAAGGAATCAAGGGATTTTCTCCTGAATAGAAAAACAGAGGAGCTATTATATAAGGAAGGCTAGGCTGAAAATGACAATCTTAATAAATAACACATTTCTGAGGTCTACATGTAAAGGATGCTTTCAAAGCCCAGAAGTATAAAATCTCTAGAAATCTCGAAATCATCAGGAAAAAAAATCACATTTTGTTTCTTCCCCAAAGGGACAGAGCAAGGGAAGAATAGAAAATGAGAGAAAATTTAAAATATATACAATACTGCGTGTAATAGCTATTTGTAGTCCTCTCTATAGAACTACATTTACTTTATAATATTTAGAATATGAAGCTGAAGTATCTATCACTTTATGCTTGCTATATTACAGTTTAAAACATATTTGATCCAGACAGTAGATGAAAATTCACTACTTGAATTTTTTTAAGTGTTTTAAAGTCTTGCTTTAAAATGGCACTGTAGGCAATTGAACTAACTTTAAGGCATCTAGTATCTTTTAATTTTTGCCATTTTATGAGAGGCAGGAAAAATCTTAGAAACAAAAGAACATATTAACAGTATTATAAAACAAAGAAAGTCATGTTTTCTGGATGACTTGTCAAGAAAATAAAAAGGAGTTCCTTTTAAGAGAGAGAACTTTATGGGGGGAAGGACCCAATTCATTAAATGCAACTTTTGTCTCCCATGGAACTTTGTCTAATTAGACATAGTAGTACATAGCAGGCACTTAATAAATATGGAAGAAAGGATGGATGGAAAGAAGAAAGGAAGGAAGGAAGGAAGGAAGGAAGGAAGGAAGGAAGGAAGGAAGGAAGGAAGGAAGGAGGGAGGGAGGAAGAAATGAGGGAAGGAGGAAGGAATGAGGTAAGGAAGGAAGGAGGGAGGTAAGGTTGTTTTTTATTTTTTGAAATACCATTACCAAGATGTTTTGTTTCTTCTAATATTGTATTTTTATTATCTTTATGAACATGTAAAACTAAAGGTTTGCTTACATTGAGACAAGCTTCCCTACTTATTGTCATGTCGGTTTATTTTTTTCTTTATATATCTCGAGGAGTTTCTTTTTATTTTAATTAACTCTCAAAGGATATTACCATTCCTTCGCCCCATCTCACCCCAAACAAGCTAGACTTAAAGAATTTCAGTGTCGTCATTTAAATCTTCAATTTTTTTTTTCATTTTGCTACTTGAAGATGTCAGCTACAAATGAGTTGTTTATAGAGCATACTTGGTTCTTCTATAGATAGATCTTCAGGAGAACATCACAATATTATTAGGGAACTTTGTTACTTTCTGCCTTTGCGACCTTGGGCAAGTCACTCAGAACCTCAATTACCTCATTTGTAAAATGAGAAGGCTGGACTACATAATCTTTAAGTCACTTTTGGATCCAGATCATAGAAAGTAGCATGTCAATGTTTATCCACAATAACCTTTCATTAATGTTGCTTTAATGCTATCTACACTCTCGGCTCTGTCTTCTGTGGGACTTCCCATATTTTATGCCTGACACATTCTTCAGTGGATCTGTTGCTCTTCCTTGCCTTAATGCTTCTGTAAGATGAGGTTTGGATATCAAAGCTCTCTGTAAATTGGCCCATTGATTTCTAAGTACAAGAGTAGTTTTTTGATTCTTCCTTAGACATTCTGATGTTCTTCCATTTTCTCCCTTAAAAAGAGATTTGTTCAAATAATATCTCTACTGGAAAAATTGCCTTATGGCCTCCATATTTCTTTTAAAAATTTTCTGACAATATGCATTTCCAGTTACTGAGAATAGTATTACAGAAGAATATATTGCTATTTTAAGTGCTTGGTCGTTTTTTTTTTCATAATCTTCAGATGTTTACAAACAACTAAGAATTTTTTATATCCATTTACATACAATATTTGATGATGTCCTTGACGACGTTGAGTGGGTAACTTTTTGTGATGGGTGCTGATCAACTAACATTTATTAATCACCTACTATATGCCAAGCACTATACAAGACCTTGAGGATACAAAAACAAAAATGAAACAATCCCTGCCCTGAAGTGACTTAAATTCTTTTGAATGACTTCATAGAAGTTCATTGGATCATACATTCAGGGCTGGAAGGGGACATAAAAGTCTTCTAGCACAAGCCCTCATTTTAAAGATGAGAAATTGAGGTCTAGAGAGTTGAAGTGACTTATATAAAGTCGAAGTGTTGTTCTTTATCCTTCATTCTCAAAGAGGACCACAGGCAGGAAATGAAATGGTAAGGCCAGGATTCATATATTTGCAGTTTCTTCATCCTACTCACTCTCATTATGGTTTTTTTGAGGGGATAGTAGGGGGAGGGGGGAGCGTGGGACAAGGCAATTGGAGTTAAGTGATTTGCCCAGGATCGCATGGCTTAGTAAGTGTCAAGTGTCTACAATCACATTTGAACTCAGGTCCTCTCAACTCCAGAGCCCATGTTCTATCCACTGTTCCACCTAGCTGCCCCTGCCATTAAGGATTTTTTTAAAATATCTACTAAGCATTTCTTACATCAAACATATGCTTTTGGTTCCCCAAGTCCCTTTTGGAGCCTGAGTACTTTTATTTGATAGCATTTGTAAATCACTTTCATTTCTTCAGAATCACTCACAGTATAGGGATGCTTCCTCCATTGGCTAAAATTTAGTAGCACTCTTTTGTAAGGAATGAAAAGGAAAATTCAATTTAGTCATTAGTTTTCATATTAAGACTAAGCCATAGCATGTACAATACATATGAATAATAGGACACTCTCAGAATAAATGATAAATAATTTCTAGCCCTGCAAGCCTCACTTCATTTTGGCACAAATCAAGTTAGTTGGAGTTAAATTATGACTTACATAATAAGCCAATACAGCTAAAATATGTTTAGCATTCTAAATATAATATTTAGTATACTAAAGTATAACTTAGTAAAAAGCATAATTTATTATACATTAATATAAATGTAATCACTTACCTATTTATAAAGGCGAATATTTTCATTCAGTTTTTCTAGATCATAACAGCAGGAACCAGGTTCCATCTTGTTTTCAAATGCTTGCCCTTTCTTTCTGGAGTTTGTCGATAAGGAATAGTGGGAAAAGGTTCTTGGTTTATAACTTCTGTTGGAAAAAATGACTATACTATGCAACCAAAGACTTATGTATAAAACTATGTATCCAGGGTCACAGAGGCAGTGTGGCCCAATCAGACGGTTGGTCTTGGAGTTAGGAAAACTTGGGTTCAAATCCTACCTCTCACACATATTGGCCATGATACCATAGGCAAGTCACCTCTCGGTGCCCCAGGTGATATTTTAAGACTTCCGATTCAATGAAGGTTGGGGAATTTTCACATGAGCAGCTGTTCTCCACACAAATGAAATTATAGATGGAGGTCCCCCCCATCCCCCTCCCCCCCCACACACAAAAAGCTGTTTCTTCCTGGTCAAACCTGCTCCATTCCATTCTGTCAAAACCTAGTTAGGAAGATAAGAAAATATCCACCAACTACTAAATCAAATAAAGAAAAGGAAACAAAAAAACCACTGGACCCTTCTTAAGACAATGGTGGTGACCCCTAGAGGCAAGAAATACATCTTCCCTTTGAGAATTGTGCTCAGTAGTTGGCCCCAGTCCATATTTTAAGCATTTAATGCTGTATATAGTTTGCTCTGAAAATCATTTGGTCAAGCAGGTTTTAGAAATCATTTTGTGTAAGAAAAATCCTAGGCAGCAATTTATAGTTTCAGGTAAATTTGTACAAAAATTATGGTTTTCCTAATACAAATAAAGAAAAGTCAAGGGAAAATAATTATAATGTAGCTACATTTATACAGCCTCCTAAGGTTGGCAGAGCATTTTACATGTATTATGTAATTTATTCCTCACAATAATCATATGCAGTAGATGCTCATAAGGTTACAGAGGAGGCTAATAAAGTTTAAGTGAAAATATCTGAGGCAGAATTTGAACTCAGGTCTTTCTGATTCCAAGTCCCACTCTTTAGCTTCCTAAATACAGGCTAGAGAGACAACTTAGACCATAGAATCAGGATGACCTGAGTTCAAGTCCTGTCTCTGATAGATACTGTATGACCTTGGTCAAGTACTTTATCTCTCAAGTGTCCCAAGTAAGTCTCAAAACTATAAATTTCAGCAAAGGTGCTGATCCCATTGATGAAGGGAGTTTATATACTTGAGAAGGATCATTATTATTATGCCGTCTTAATGTTATATGTGGGTAGCTAAGTAGCACAGTGAATAGAGTGCCAGACCTAGAGTCAGAAAGACTTCTCTTCCCATGTTCAAACTTGGCCTCAGACACTTACTAGCTGTGTTAACCCAGGCACACTTAATTCTGTTTGCCTCAGTCTCCTCACCCATAAAATGAGTTGGAGAAGGAAATGGCAAAGCAATATATCTGTCAAGAAAACCCCAAATGGGATCACAAAGAGTCAGGCATGACTGAAATGATTGAACAACAATGTCATCTTTAACAACGATGCTATCATAAAGATAAATATGTTGATATATTATAACTGAATCTTAAAAAGATGGTGGTTAATAATAATCCACTTTAAGGTTTGCAAATTGCTTTATAAAATGCCATCTCATTTGATACTCATAATGACCCTAGGAGATAGATACTATTATTATTCCATTTTACAGATGCAGAAACTGAGGCCTAGAGAGATTAAATGGCTTGCCCAGGATCACAAGGCTAATAAGTCACTAAGTCAGAATTTGAACTCTGGTCTTCCTGAGTCTGATTGCAGCATTCTATTCACTGATCAACTTAGCTACTTCTGGATAAGGTTCAATTTCAAAAAAAATTAAATCTTACATTAAGTTCAATTCAATAAGTATTTTATATTATCAAAGGGGTTCATTAAGCTGGGATTTACAGACCTGGGTCTATGGATAGATTTCAGAAGGTCTGTGAAATTGGATGGAAAAAAATATAATTACATCTTTATTTTCACTAACCTCTAACTGAAATGTAGCATTTCCTTCAATTATGGATCTAGGCAATAAATGTTTTTCTGAGAAAAGGTCCATGACAGAAAAAAGACTAAGAACCCCTTGGGCTATCACAAAGCACCATGTTCAGCTCTGGGGGTACAGAGAAGCAAATGAAAAACAGTTCATATTCATAAGGAGCAAATATAGTTGATATTCCAAATTTGAGTAGAAAAGGTTTAGTTACATTTTTAAATGTCATGATTAATTTTTCACAACTACTGAGTGCTCCCAGTGTGCTGAGGATATAATTTAGAAAGACATGCTTAACCTTGAGAAGGTTATTCAGTCGTCAGCTAGAGAACCAATTGGTGACTTCTTTTTAGACTTAGCCAGGCCTTTCTTTTTCTCCTGTTCCTACTGGTTAATCCCATTTTCCCTCATTCAGTACTCATGAGCACCATCAACAACAGAGTGGGCTAGAAAAAGAAGAGGAAGTGAAAAATTCTCAGGCTGATCCAACTTGCCAAAACCAAATCAAAACATCAATATTTATTGAACGGCAACTCTGTAAGCGGCACTATTTCCGATTCTTTTTTACTTACTCATCATTTTGCTTCAATTTTTCTTTTAGGAGAAATTGAAAATACTGGTTAAGATACAACTTGAGAAGTGTCTGATTTCTTTCTTTTTTTTTTTGACTGTGCCCCACATGCCCACAAATGGCAGAGCTGGCAGTATGCCAAGATAGATATACATAGATGTAAACCTAAAGTTTTTTTTAAATAGGAAATACTTGTTGGTGATTGTCCTTTGTTGTTGTTTGAGGATGTGCCAATGAGGTTCTTTTTATCCCCTCCTTTGTTATCATAATGAGAAATGATAGTATGCAAAGGGAAAGAGATCATTTCTCATTATTATAAAAAGGACATATATATCTGGTACATATAAATATACACATATACACACATGTGTATATACACATATGCACGTACAGTTTACATATGCATGTATGTACCTCCATATATGTGCCTATACACACACACATACACATACACCCCGGAAGCATTGAATAGGATGCATGAGTGGTTATTTTAAATCCCTTACCTGTGAGTTTAACTAGAATTTGTTGTCCCTGGGCATATCTTCTAGATAACGGACGCTGCGACTGTGGAGACTGTATATGCAACAGTGGATGGACTGGTGAATATTGTAATTGTACCACCAGCACCGACTCATGCATCTCTGAAGATGGCATGCTTTGCAGCGGAAGAGGAAACTGTACCTGTGGGAAATGTGTGTGCACAAACCCTGGGGCCTCAGGCCCTAGGTGTGAACAGTGCCCTACCTGTGGTGACCCCTGCAATTCTAAACGGTAATAGAGAGTAATGGTTTTCATTGACAGTTCTGAGGGGTCGACTTGATGTGATACCAAAGTTACATTGAGATTTCAATAGATTAGGCCCTGGCTTATTTTTCCTAATACTGGGTCACAGAATATTAACCAGAAAGCAGGTGGCTAGCAGCACCTGTGATCCTAACCCTGGAGCTTTATCTTTCACTTTCCTCCTCCTCTGTCTTGATTGTCAAGGACCACAATGTTACATTTCTACTTGGGGCTCACATGGGGAAATTGAGCTGATGTCCCACACTGATAACATCACATTCACTCTGGGCTACAATACTAGCCACACATAAGGAAGGCCCTAGAGACAAGCTGACAACACCCTCATGTAGCCAATACCTTTTAAAGCAAAACAGACAAGCAGCTTCCTTATCACAGCTTTCTACAACCTGACCTTTCCGATTCGCTTCTATCCATGGCACCGCTGTGGCTAAAGAGACAGAGGCCCTTCCCTGACAATAGCACTGTTCCATTGGCCACACACACTGTTTAGGGTCTTTCTCAGGCAGTCACTGCACACAGGCATAACCCTGTGTACTCTCTCACACCATATGAACAAACAAAGCCCATCCTCCTGTCTTCCAACCAGAGAATGGTTTCTTTACTTGCCAGCCAGATTTTTAATGGGGTCAGGACAAAATTAGTAGGTCAAATCAAACTCATTTCCACAGCTTACACAATGAAAGTATGTTTGCCACATTTTACATAGTAAATATATTTATACAGCTCATATTTTCATTAACTCAGCAACCCAAATGGTGGCATTTGCATTTCTGATGTACACAGAGGGAGAACACCAATATTGATTCAGCAGCTACATATGACTTGTGTCAAAACTTCTCTGTCACCATGCCAAGGAAGACTTAAAAAAAAAAAAGCCTAGAGATGTGATTATAATGATTGCAAATACCCTTAGAACCTCCTTTTAAGGTTTTCCTGTCCTATGATTTTCTTTTTTCCATTTTCATCTTCTCTTTAAATGTGATTTCATTTTAAATGTGATTCATGAAGTATGAAATGAACAATTAACATGGCTTGAAGATGACGGGGGAAAAAGGGGGAGACTTAAGCAGTTACTCTATTCAGTGCTTATGGTACTACCTTCAGACAAGTTAGGCCCGCTTTGTACATACCTATTAGGAAAACTATAGCTGTTCAAGGTTATATGGAAAACAATTTATTGGCCTATTTTTTTTTTTTAGTGAAAGATAAATCCGTGCTCTAAATATTCCTTTGTTATAGTAACATTCTTGGAATGTTTGATTCTTAAACTTTGTCCTTGGAAATGCCCTTGCTATATTTAGCTATCTTTCATTAAAAGGCCAAGATTTTGTTTAAGGGACTGGTCCATGTCTAATAGAAAACTGAAGACGGACAAGACGTTTCAGGAAGTAGAAATATAAGAGGTCCTTTCTTTTGGTTTTTGTTTGGATTGAAGGATTTTTTTTTACCTTTCTCTTTGTTGTTGCCTTTTTAATCCATAACAAATCAACCAATATTTAAATATTTGCTATGTGTAAGAGACCATATTGGACTCTGCAAGGTCACATGTGGTAGTAGATAAGAGTATTGGTGAGGAATCAGGAAAACTATGTTCTTACCTCCAGCTAACAGTGTAACTTTGTTCAAGAAATATATCTTTATGGAAGATTAATTGCTTCTCCTTTAAAGGGGAAGGCAACTAGATGGTGCAGTAAATGGAATTTTGTATTTGGAAAGACGAGTTTTCCTATTCAGGAAGACTTGAGTTCAAATTTCACCTCTGATACTAACTGTGTGGTCTTAGACAACTCACTTCTGTCTGCCTCAGTTTCCTCCTCTGCAAAATGGGGATGATAATAGTAACACCTGCATCCCAGGGTTGTTGAAGGATGGAATAACTTATGTATAGCACTTCACAAGCAAAGTGTTATTATATAATTGGTAGTTATCATCATCATTATTATTATTAAAATGAGGACTTAAGATAATATGAGTCTAACAGCTTCATTTTACAGATTAAGAAACTGGGGATAAAGGGCAAATGTCTTCATCAAATCACAGAATTGTGGCTAAAGCCCAAGTTTTCTTATACCAAATGCAGTATCATTCCATGACACCACACTCCTATGTAAGACTCCCTCCAATTCTGAGATCCCATGACCTATCTCAGAACCACCATAAGAAGGGTCCTGAATATTTGGTTAATTTTTGTTCAAGGATGACAGACTCTTACAAATGATTTTCCAGCCCCAATCATATTTTAGTGACTGGACCTTCTCCTCTCTGCCCAGGGGGAAAAAAATTAAAACATACCTATCAGAGATTACATTCTACTTGTCATTTGGACACTAATTACTATTAGGTGTAGACAATGAAGCAAATAGTTATGGGTGAGGTTAATATAAGGACAACATAGACACCAGCACCCACTTGAATTTTTCCCTGCAAGGAAATTTAGTTCAGTCATTGTAAGGCAAATCCATGGCAAGATTTCTCAGATCAGCATCATAGTAAGGCTCCAACGTGTATATGTGTGTGTATTACATGTGCATGCATAAATTTATGTGTATATATATAATGTGTATATGTATGTGTAGTAATGTTTAATCGGTATTTTCAACCAACATGAAATAATTACTTTTGAATAATTTTTATAGGAGCTGCATTGAATGTCACTTATTTCCTGATGACCGGTCCAAAGGAGAATGTGTTGACAAATGTAAACTAGTTGATGCAACCATCAGTGATGAAGGTTTCAATTTTCTTTAAATTCATTGCATAGATTTCAAATGTTCTTAAGGAACAAAAATGATGTAGGTTATAGGTATTAACTAAAGCCACATAAGGAGGGAGTATATCATATAATGAATGGGGAAATCACTAGACTTGCAGTCAGAGGACCTGAATAGGAATCCTGATTCTGCTTAAATTTGAGCATGTAACCTCTCTGGGCCTCAGTTTCCTCATCTATAAAATGAGAGGACTGGCCTACTTAGCTCTCTAAATTCTCTTTGAGCTCTTAATCCTAGAAAACAGCACTAGGGCCTACATTTTAGGCTCTAGTGTTATTTTCAACGATGATCTAATTCATGCCAAGACCTCAGTACGTTTACTTGGGTTTTTAAATTGAAAGGAAATGATGTGTCTAACCCCAGCATTCTGGTATGTCTGATGGACTCATGGCTAGCATAATTCCAGTTGGCATCAGTTTTGTTGGCAAATACTAAACTGCTTTTAATGGGAAATAGCAAATACAGATGGGTAGCAGGATATGGTCTGAATTTTAGCCCAAAGTTCAGAGAACTTCCTCCTTTGTCTGCTGACCTTGATTCAAGGCTGCACAAAGGCAGGCCAACAGCAGTGAACACAAAGAAAACTGGATTAGTTCCCATGATCCTAGGCCATGAGACACAGCTTCCAGACTTGGCAAGCCATTACTATGTATACTCATATACCCTCTCCGTCAGCCTCCCTTCTCATATTTTTTGCCCTAATAAAGGGTGCAAAAATAAAGTACATGTGACTATAAACCAAGAGTCAAGGGTTTAACAGACCTGTTATTTAGTCTGATTCTAAATGATTTATCATTTGAAATTTAAAGACTTAAAAAAAGATTTTTTTCAAGCAGCATTTTACTAAACATTTGAAGGGTCTTTGTGTTAGCTTGAAAGCCATTACAAGATCATATTTTTATCTTTGTTTTGTGAATTCCCATGAATTACACAAGATGAGAGGACCCAAATAGCTTCTAATTGTATCACTGAAGGGAATATCCCCACTGTTGAGATCACAGATCCATTTCAATATTTGAGTATTTTTTTCCATTAGAGGAGGAAAAAATTTAAGGTGACTGATTTTTCCTAACTGGAAAACTGGGGAGGATCTTATTTTTAATGGTAACAAATCACATGTGCCAGCATATTATTCAGTCTGAGTAGCTGCTATGCTATAAAATGTTACAGACAGATGGGACCTGAGATTTATCTCATGCTAAAAAGCAATCACTGAAACCAATAATTTATGATAATCTAGAAGTTATAGTTTGAATAGCTAGATTCAGAAGACAAGCATCCGCTGCTTGAGGGATGGACCAACTAAGTAATATAGAAATTCTATTATTTCCAAAGTATCTAAATGAACATTCTTAGTATAAAAAAAATGTTACCTAATCTTGGATGGTGAAAAAAAAATAAGGAAATCACTTTTAGGATTAGTAATAATGTAGAGTAAAACTACAGGAAAAAAAAAACCCTTTCTTGTACTTTGTTGGTGAATTAAGGGCAATGGGAGAGGATAAATGAGGAAGGATACTGTGGGTCTTACTTTAATATCAATGACAAAACATGTGGCCAGACTGAACAATGCAGATGTCATAACTTTCTGCCGGTAACTTGTAAGGGAATATCTGTTCTTCAAGGTTCATTTCACAACAAACAATTGAGATAACATTTCTAAAAAATGAATGAAAATTTCAGGAAATGTACTCCAAATTGCTCTAATTCAAGGCATTAGCAGTATAAGAAATGTAACGGTTGAGAGGGAAAGGTAGACTTGTTGCAAAAAAAAATGTAAATTGTGGTAATCGAACTAGTTATTTCACTATGTTTAATATATCACAATCCTTCAATTTGAGAGCAGTATCCTTCTAAGGTGTCTGAGAGGGAAACTGTAAATTCAGTTCAATGCAACAAACACATTATTAAGCTCCTAAGGGAGATTATATAAGCCTTCTTAGGGTGTGGTTTTCATTACAAGGAGTGAATAATCTTCAAAAGAATTCTTTTTTGCTAATGTTAGTTTCTATCTCCTAAAGTAGAAATGATTATTGCATTTTAAAACACTTTGAAAATGTGTATGAATTCAAGACAGATCTATTTATTAGCCTATGAATTAAGCTTTGTAACATGTTCCTCCTCCAAATATTTTTTCAAGTTACAGATACAGTTATCTAAATAGTTACTCTGAGTCAGTGAAATACTATAAAAAGAGAGCTGAGGGGTGGCTAGGTGGCTCAGTGAATAGAGAACTGGCCCTGGAGTCAGGAGGACCTGAGTTCAAATTCAGGCTCAGACATGTAACACAAAAAAAACTAGCCATGTGACCTTGGGCAAGTCACTTAACCCCCAATTGCCCTCTAAAAAGCAAAAAAAAAAAAAAAAAGCTGAATATGTAGTCAAATGAACTGGATTCAAATCCTGTATCAGTCACTTAGTTCTTGTGTAACCATGATTATGTCAGTGAACCATGCTGGACCTTTGTTTTTAGTTCAGTCAGTTGTCAGTCATGTCTGACTCTTCATGACCCTATTCAGGGTTTTCTTGGCAAAGATACTGGTTTGCCATTTCCTTCTCCAACTCATTTTACTGATGAGGAAACAGAGGCAAACAAGGTTAAGTGACTTGGCCAGGATCACACAGCTAGTAAGTGTCTGAGGCCAGATTTGAACTCAGGAAGATTAGTCTTCCTGACTCCAGGCTTGGCACTTTATCAACTGTGCCATCTAACTGCCCCTTTGTTTGCACATACATAAAATGAAGTAGTTGTATTAGTTGGCCTTTGAAGTCTATTCCAGCTCTAAATATACCAGAATCCACTTTGAAAATAAGTAGAGGGTATTTGAAAGCCCAGAGGGTATTTTAACAACCTAGTTTCTTACCTTTTTACAGATAATAAAGTAAATTAAATCATCCTTCTTAATAACTAGGCTAGCATGTGCTATTATTCAGCCACTGGACAAGTGTCTTTTTGCTATAGGTTATTACAGCTTCAACCACAGTTAAGTGTGGATAATTGTGGTTTTAAAGTATTTATTTATGCTTTACCAAAAGTTAAATTCAAATTCAATCCCTCTACCATAGTACACAAAACCCTTGTAGAAATTTCTGATTTTAAAAGAGGGTTATGGTAATCCAACAAAGCAGGACTTTTATAGTCTTTCATCTACTCCCCCTCTCCCCCAATACCTGCCCTCTTACCCTTCTTCCATAGGCCCTTTTTTTTCTGCTTCTCATCGCCTGAAATTTTGTTTACACAATAACATTCAGGAGTAGTGCAGAGGGCTATCACAGCTGTAGAAAAAAGTATTGTAGACCATAGAGCTACAAAAGAAAACAGTTGCTAATTATGCAAATCCACAGCGTAGGCTAGAATCCTGAGTATCACATTCAATTACACCCATTTCAATAACCAAACACTTAAAAAAAGAGTCTAAAACTGGAGAAGTAACTTTAATGAAAAAGAGTCCTGGAATAATTAAAGCATTATCGGGAATAGGGACTCACAGGTCATATTACCATTCCATTAAAACTAAATGATCTTGACAAAGTAATTTAAGCCTCCCCTTGCTTCGGATTTTTCCATTTTAAAAACCTCCAACAAAAAAAACCAGGATTAATATCACTCAACTGAAGGGAACTGTGATACCCAGTCTATGAGGCAATTCCCTATTTTCAGATGAAATATACTAAGAGAAATGTAATAGGGAAATAAAAGGAAGACCAGTTCATGATAAGTGAGAGAGGGACTAACTCATTGGAAGAACTGATATTCCAAGAAAATGTCATTGCTTCTGAATAACCACAGACGTCTATTTAAAATTAGTGAAAAATCTGCATTACATAATACACACTTTAGCAATCTACCATCTTGTCAGCATTGGTTATCCCACTGCCAATCAAGATGGTAACCTTTCTAACATTTAATAGAAAATCTTTAAGAGCTGCGGTGGCCAAAAAAATTAACACTCTTCAATCAATCTGGTGATAAGCCTCTCCTATTTTAGCTGGACTGGTCCTAGGACAATTCCCTCACTAAACCATCTTTGATAGTTTGATGCCATTTGCCAGAGCTGGTACTCCATTGGTAGAACCTTTGAGAATCCAGGGTCAGCTCCACACCACACTGAGGTATCCATTGAGAAGCAATAGAGTCTCTACTTAATTCAATACTGTGACTTTCCAGGACAGGCAATAGCCCCAACTAAGTTTATAAGGTATTAGCTAGAAAAGTCAGTCAACAAACATTTATTAAACTTTCATAATGTGCCAGGTACTTTGCTCCATGCTGCAGGTACAAAGAAAGGTAAAAGTTTCTTAGATTATATTTTAAAGATAATGTAAGAAGTTTATAAATAATATATTAATTATCCCTAAGTAAAGAATTGTTTCTAAAGTTTTCAAAAGCAGTTTATAATCTTAGTTGAAGTAACTCTTCTGGAATCTTATTTTTACTTTGAATTTCCTTGGCAAGTTTCCTACTATACCATGCTGGAGGCAGAGGGATATGGTAGAAATAGTACTAAGTTTGGAGGATTGGTTCAGATTGCCCCCTCTGATGTTTGCTACCTGCGTGACAAGTTTAGGCTTCAAGTTCCTCATTTGTAAAATGAAGGAGTTAGACCAGATGGCCTCCGAGGTCCCATCATGAAGTCCTTTGGGGGGGGGAATAATGTCTGATATGCCCTAACCCTGATAGAATAAACTTTTATATTTTTTAAAATGCAGTAAGAAAAAAAATCCATTCTAAGCAGTCTGGAAAGTTACAAACAAAATAAAAATCCCAAGTTAGCCAAAATTTAGTTATCCATCTTTGGCCTCAGAGAAAAATCACATAGAAGGGCTGAGTGAAAACTTTATTGACAAATCAATAAATGAGGTAGATTAGAAGTTGCCTAAAAGGCATATTTGGTAACAGAAACATTGAAAATAGCCTTCTGGCTTATGAGGACCATTCTTATGGAAATAACTATCTGACACAATGTTTCTAGGAAAAAAATTCCTACATGGAAGTCATTGGTCTGGAAGCTGTGACTAGAAAGAGATATAGCCTGGGTCTCAGATTATATTTATATTACTTTCTTTTCATTTCCTGCACTAGATTTTTGTACCTTCCTCCTGAATAAGCCCAGCCTGAAAGGTTCGCTAGTTGGGACAAGTTTGAGAAAAGCAGGATTGAATTCTCTTACAGAAATGTATTAAGTGGTGGGCCAACTAAAATGGAGGGCAAACTGTTGGTTCAGGTTACTCCTTTATTTACTGACCCTTCAACCATATGCTTCCACAATCCCCGGGGTTCTGTTATTAATTTATGTTTATTGTTGTGACAGTGCATGCCACACTGGTCTTCTAGAGCTGCATTGTGGGAAGAATGAATGGATACCCCTTTTCAAAGGATCAGTATCAGTTTAATATGTGAATTATCTTCTCTGAAATGTAATCCCAAAGAATCACATTCTTCCAAAAGCTCCCAGCCAAAGAGAAAATACTGCTCACTCTTAGCTATAATCAGAACTATTCTATTCCCCAGGCAGCTGGTGGCACCTGCCTTGGAAGTATTTTCAATGCATTGAGATTCAGAATATAGCAGGTTGATAGGGGCATTTGATGGTCAGTACTGATGTGGGACACCTGGAACCATTTCCTGAAACATGAGGAAAACTTTAAAATTCACTTGGAGAGGAAAGGGAGAAAAAGTTTGAAAGTAGCATTAAAACTCTTCTATTCCTGGGATTTTTCTATTCCCACCCTGCAATTGCTAAAATCTCTTTTGTGCATTAATCTGATACTCATCTATGCCATGGGTTATTCTTCATCAATGTTTAAATTGCATTTGACCTGGTGGATGGCTCCTTTCCCTGCAGATTTCTCAAAGGAAAATTCTGTTTCCTGCTCTTTGCAAGCCGAAAATGACTGCCTTATTACATTCCTGATGACCACAGATAAAGAGGGAAGAACAGTCCTTCATAGCATAAACCAGAAAGGTAAATATCATCATGAAAGATGTTGTCAATGGCCAGAGACATAATTTGCAAAAGGAAATAAAGAACTTTGTATACATTTTTGGATCACTTCCAAGGAGAAGCATTTACAAATTTCTAGTGTAATGCTGTACTGAATGTGTGACTTCCAAAGATTGAAGAGATACTTATGCAAAAGGCTTGAATATGTTTCAGATGATCTCCTAATGAGAAAGGTTAATAAGATTAGGTTTTCATGACAAGGTTGCTGTTTTTCGTTCGTTATCTAAGAGAACCGTGACATCAGGAAGGTAATACCATCACATGCAAGTGAAATAGATTTGAGGGAGGGAGGTCTGTGCAAAGTCACCAGTCTCACTTTCTCCTCTGGAATCATCTGGGTCCAGTGGCCAGATATGGATCAGGACAAATGGAGATGGCCGTGGATGCAGTGGGGTACCTTGGCCTTTTCAAGTTAAGGTCTTTAATTGGTCTCAGTTTCACTGAGGCAGCCCCCATTCAGTGATTAAGGCTTAACTTAAAAAAAAAGTGAGGTGAAGAATAGCCTCTTTAAAAAAAAAAAAATTAGATCTGGGCAGAGAAGACTCTCAGGGTTTCTGGCCAAAACAGAAGCAATTATTATTTACATTCATTCTGAGCCAATCAGGGCCACAACAGTGACCAAGTGGGGCTTGGTCTGGACCAGAGTGATTTGGGTTTAAGGCTGGTCTTTAAAAGAAAAGACTAAAACAAAAAGTTTACAAGATTAAAATTTACATTCTCTTTTGGCAAAGCACCCACAGGTAAGGGTGTGACAGCCTATGTGGAGAGAGCAAGAAAGAAAGAGAGAGAGAGAGGGAGGAAGGAAGGAAGGAAGGAAGGAAGGAAGGAAGGAAGGAAGGAAGGAAGGAAGGAAGGAAGGAAGGAAGGAAGCCAGCCCAACTTATCTCATGACCAGGTGTGGCACACTGAATGTTCACTATAGGAATATAGGTTGTATTGGTTAATAAGAATGTAACCAGGGAGATGCCATGGGGAAAGAACTGGTTATAACCAATAACTTAGCTAATGATACAGAAGATAGGTAAATTAGCTTGTAAATTCAAATCAGATATTCTAAGAAATCTAATTCTACAGATAAGTACTATACTGGTGATTGAGTGGTTTTACATTTATTCAGTTTTATTCAATAAGTACCTACTATGTGCCAGACATTCGAAGTGAATGAATGATCAGTTAATGAAAGAACAAATGAAAAAGCACTTATTAAGCATCTTATGAACACTGTGCTAAGTGCTTGAAATACAAATAGGGAAGCAAAACAATCCCTGTTCTGGAGGAGCTCTTTTTCTTTTTCTTTTTTTTGTTTAATTTGTTTATTTTTAGTTTTCAACATTCATCTCCACAAGATTTTGAGTTACAAATTTTCTCCCCATATTTCCCCTACTCCCCCACCCCAAAAGAGCAATTCTACTGAATATCCCTTCCCCCAATCTGCCCTCTCTTATATCCTTCCACATTCCCCTCTGACTTTCTAGTAGGGCAAGATGGATTTCTATACCCCAGTGCCTGTATATCTTATTTCCCAGTTGCATGTAAAATAATAATAATAATAATATATTTTTTTTAACATTTGATTTAAAAACTTTGATTTCTAGATTCTTTCCCTTCTTACCTTGTCACCTACTCCTACCGGGAGGAAAAACAATTTAAAGCAAAACATTTCCATAGTAGATATATTGTGAAAGAATAACTATATTTCCCTCCATCCTATCCCACCCCTTCCCCCACTTCTTCCATTTTCTACTTTGACCCTGGAGGAGCTCATTTTCTAATATGGCAAGACAATATGTAAATAAAGGTTCATTTGCAGAGTGGTTGGAAAGGCCTGGGCACCCATCAGGTTTCAGCAGCAGAGTGATGGCAAGGCCCAGGAATCCTTAAGAGTTCACCTAGTAGGCTTTGTGATAATGCCTAGGGATCTGGATAGCATAGCAGCAAGAAAAATAGTAAGACCATATGGACAAAAGAATGTGGTAGGATAGATAATAAGACTCAATGGCCCATAGAGCACAGTGGTGGTCTTCTGTCTTACTAGAAGGATTATACCTGCTCATTTTAGCTGGGTGAATAGCCACCACCTTCCCAAAATAGAACCATTGGAGTGAGGCCCTTAAAGAAAGTAAGACAGAAGGTCAGAGTAGAATGGAGGTCCTGAAATTCTTCCCATTAGACATGTGTGTCAGGATGTAGCCAGGAGGAGAAAAAAAGAGGGGAAGATTGAAGCAAAGAACTTTCTGCAGCATCTCTTTCATTGGGCTCATTCCATCTCCTGGAATGTGGATAGGTGGTGCCGGGCATTGGGATATGGAAAAAAAAAGTGAAACAGTCTCAGACTTCAAGGAGCTTATAGTCTATTGGGAGGGGAGGAGAGAGAAACCTGGACTATGTAAATCCGAATGTATATAAATAAATACAAATTTTATACAAAGTGATTGGGTGAGGGAGAGCTCTAATCATTGGGAAAGATCAGGGAAGGAATTGAGTCAAGTACTGGAGGGTAATAGGGATTCCAAGAGGTCAAAGGGGAAGAAGAACACTTCAGAAAGTGTAATAGAGGGGAAAGAATGTTGGGCTTGAATTCAGAAGATGTAGATATGAATCCTGGTTCAGTTACCTTACCTGTGTGTCCATTTAATGTCTCTAGGTGTCCATTTCCTCATTTGAAAACTGATGGGGTTGGAAGAGATGACCCTCAAGGTCTGTTCCAGCTTGCAGTCTACAAAGCAGAGAGAGGGAATAACATTTATAAAGCCATGCTAGACGCTGTGCTTTATAATTATTTTTTGTACAAAACCTGAAATATTTTACTTTTTAAAATTTTGGTCTAAGTTTACCTAGATTCCACGGACTTGATAAAAAAAAAAAGCCATTTGATATGAATCAGTAGGTAAAACATAGTAATAGCTACAATAAACTTTGTTAGAAATATACATGTTGCAAAAAAAAAATTAATAGCTTGATTCCTGGATTGGATTAACATAAATCCTGAACAAGAACAGTGTCGAAGGAAGCTTTAAAAACACCTTTCTGATGAAGTCCAGGGCCATATTACACTAACTCTTCTATCCACCTAGCCTTCCTAGCCCATATCCCCCTCGAAAAGGTTAATAAGACCTCAGTTGTTTCTTGTAACTGTTTTCTCATAGACATGTCATCCAAGTAATGGTTGCATAAACAAAGCTCATAAGAAATACACAAATTTAAAAAGCTACAAACAATAAATTATATCATCACAAAACACAGAAAACACTTCACAAGGTGCCAGTAAAGGAACTTACAACACACATTCACATCATACAAGAATGAAAACATAGAGCTGGTATTAAAGTTGAAGAGTTATCTTCAACTGTATCTTATATTTCTTTTTGTACCATTTGATTCTGTATAAGACTGTACCAACATGGCTTGTTTTTCAGACAAAACCTAATTCCCAAAGGGGAAAAAAAGGAAAAAAATTTTAAAGAGTCCAACAAAAATACAACTTGGCAAAAAACTCATATAAATGTTAATGAAGTATTCTATAGAAAGGAATTTCTAGAAGTTTTTTAAAAAGCTATTTACAAGCTACATTCTATGAAAAATATGCCTTAGGAAAACACATCTAAAATTAAAAGATGGGATTGCCTGAAAAACAAATTCAACCCACCCCCCTCAGTGTTTCTGTGCAGACAAACTATTTAATGGAAGATAAAGTGCTTTATAATTATTATGTCATTTGATCCTCCCCATAATTCTGGGAAGTAAGTTCCATTATTATTCCCCTTTTACAGATGAGGAAACTGAGGCAAACAGAAGTAAAATTACTTGCCCAGAGTCCCACAGCTAGTAAATTCTGAGGCTAGGTTTGAACTCAGATCTTCCTGACTCTAAGCCCAGTGCTCTTTCTACTGCACCACCCATCTGTCGGCTCTGCCCCTGGGTTACCTGTGTGGTGTTAGGAAATTCACTTTTCTGTACAATGGCATAGTTCAACTGGATATTCCCTGAGGATCATCCAACCTTAAAAATCTATAATTTTATAGTCCAAATGAGGAAAGTAAGCCCCAGAGAATACCTCGAAAGTCTTACAAGTAGTAGGTTAAAAAGCCAGGGATAGAGCCCAGGTATGCTAGTTCATTTCTCTTTCCCCCACATTCTTGCTGACTAAATATTCATTTCTGAAAAGCAAAAGGAAACATAAAGGATAGCAATGAGTATTGTACATGTGCATTCTCTCTCTGTCTTTACCTGTGTGTGTGTATGTGTGTGTGTGTGTGTGTGTAATTCTGTCTTTGTGTGTTTGTGATGGAGAGCTCCTAAAGATCAGGAACTATCTGGTAGGGAGTGGGGGGGAAGGTTTAGGAGGAAGGGAGAATGTTCAGTTTGGTTTTTTACTTTCTTTCTATCCCAGTGCTCAGCACAATGGCTGGCACATAGTAGGCACTCAATAAATGCTTGTAGACTTGTCTGTCTCTTTCCTTCAACCATGTTTAGACTAAAATATTGTCTTTAGATGTAGATGTAATTGCCTTTGATTTTAGATATTTCAACTATTAATTTCTGCTATCCCAGTCCATTTTTCTGTACTAAAGAGCTTTCCTAATTCATATTCTGACTACAGGTGCTTAGGTACGATTCTCCCTGGGCTTTTATTACTATAGGCAGTTGCTATGGTGTCTTCCTCCCCAGTCATTACTTAAATCAGAGATGTAGGGTTGGAGCTGGATGCACACATGTTCTCAATGGCACACAGACCTGCTGCTTGCTTCAATGTGGTGTCACTAACCCATTAAATACAGCCCTATTTCATTATTTTTGCTGGAATGCAATCTTTAGATCTTCAATACATACCCAAACCTTTTCATTAGGTCCCTTACTTAATTCTTTATAATCCCCTTACAAGGCATTTACTGGCAACATGAATCTTCTGGCTGGAGAACAAAAGCCTTCAGACCAGGCATCATGCTGTTAGGGGGTCATTAGGCCCACCCAGATTCAGAACTGCTATAGATCCTTTTTCATACAAGCAGCGTGACATATTCCTCTTACATGTATAACACTACTCATTAAATTCCTACATTACAGCCAAACTGCACTCTTTGCTGGCTCCATTCTCATCTTCCACGTGCTGTTTCTATGTCTTTGCTTGTGTCATCTCCCACACATGGAGTGGACTCTCCACCTGTCTCCCAATATCTTACTTTTGCCACCCTTCCCTTTGTTTAGAGTTCCTTCAAGGGCCACCTCTTCCATGAATTCTTCCCTCAGACTCTTATGTGAAAGCTTCCTCTCTCTACTGAAATTCCCACTAGAATCATCCCTTTATACTTATCACACTTTCCTGGAATTGTGTGTACATCATCGTGTACATACGTTTCATTTTTCCTAAGTTATACTATGAGCTCTGTGAGAGCAAAACTATAGAAAATCTGGTTGGTTTTTTTCACTTGTCGTACCCTATCCCAACCTCCACATGAGGTAACCCAGTGCCTCACTCCATCCCAAACTATGGTTTCATTACTCTATTCTTGATGTCGTTAGCTAGGGATTGTCTATCCTGCTACTGATCCCCAAGGTTCACTATTTTGCCTCCAGACCCTAATACTTCCTGGCCTTTCCATCAACAATGAAACTGAACCTTCTTTTATTTTTATTTTTTTCATAAAAATCATTTGTTCTCTTTCTTTCCCAGTATAAGCACACACACACACACACACACACACACACACACACACACACACAGTGGAAAGAAAAAAAGAAAAACAAAACCTTTGAAATAAATATGCATGGTCAAGTAAAACAAATTCCCAATTTAACCAATATGGCCATATCCAAAAATGTATGTCTCATTCTGCAATTTAGTCCAATTTAAGCCTATGTCTCTGCCAAAATTGGGTAATGTTCTTTATCATACAGCCTCTGGAACCATGGTTGATACTTGTACTGAATAGAGTTCTGAGGGCTTTCAGAATTGTTCGTTGTTACAATAGTATAAATTGTTCTTCTGTTTGAAACATCCTGTATGTCTTGGGCAATTAGAATGTGAGCTTCTTGAGGACATGAGCTCTCTCACTTCTCTGTTTATATCTCTGAGACTTAGTACAGTGTTTGGCACATACTAAACACTTAATAATGCTTTTCCATTCCATTCCATTAAGAAATGTCTGTTCAGTTGAATTGTTCAAGAAGTGTGAATAAGGATGCCTGGTTTTTTCCCCAGATATCTTGTTTGATCTCACTTTCTACAGAGTTCTGCAGATCTTTTTTCATGATGAGTTCTCACATCTTACTTTCATAACAGGAAAAGAGGAGTTTAATTACAATGTTTCATTAAGAAATGTATCATATCTCCAAGGCATGCTGTAAGAATTATTGCTTATTCTGCCATCAATATTAGTTGAATAATAGAGGGGAAGGGCTATTTGAATTTAAAATTACTGTTGGTATCATTAGCAGAGCCAGAGTAATATTTAGAGAGTATCTTCATACACATGGCACTCTGTAATAGGGAAACAAAATAAAATTTGAAAGACAGGATCTTCTCTTTGCTTTACAAAGGAAGTGATATAAGGTGAAAAGCACTGAATTAAATAATAGGATACTTGTGTTCTTATCCTTGCTAAATGTCTTTGAGGAATTCACTTCATCCATCTGGACCCTTATTTCCTTATCTGTAAAATGAGGGAATTAAATAGATGGTTGCTCTAAGATACTAATCGTTCCAGAACAAAATTTTTAGAGGAATTGTTTTGTTTAAATTTTTGTCAGATCCTTGAAATTAGTTACAAAGTGAAGGGGTTGGACTAGATGGCCTCTAAGTTTCTTTTCAGCATTAAACCTGTGATATTAGATTTTCATATGGTAGAGGAAAACCAAGAATGAATGAAAAACGAATATTGAGTTGTTTACTTGTCCATTTATCCTTAGGATTGTACATTTATATTTTAGCATCTGAACCATCATAAACTTATGATTAATTTTCTTTATGCATTGCCAGTAGGCAATTGGAAACTCTTAAGTAATTGGAAATTCCTAAGTAAGTCAACCATCAAGGAAATGTTCAAATATAAATTCTTCCTTTTTCTCTGATTTAAGGATAAAATTTTGAACATGGAAGGCTATATTTCCCCAAATTAACTGCCCATTGAAAAATCTTTAAGCTAAAACTGGACACAGCCTCATTATTTTCCCCTTTACTTTCCAATTGAAAAATACAATTGGAAACCTCAGTGGAAATCCTTACCCACTGTCAGCAGGGGAAAAGTACTTATGATCTACATTCTAAACATGACTTGCTTTGTTTCCACAGATTGTCCCGAGCCTCCCAACATTCCAATGATCATGTTGGGAGTATCTCTTGCCATTCTTCTTATTGGTGTGGTCCTGCTTTGCATATGGAAGCTACTAGTATCATTTCATGACCGTAAAGAAGTTGCCAAATTTGAAGCTGAAAGGTCAAAAGCCAAATGGCAAACGGTAGGTGACTTGTCATAGAAGCTGCTGGCAGTTAATTGGAAACATGTTCACAATGTCAGTAAAAGAAATCCTGTGGGAAATGGGAACAGTGGGAAAAGCTCTCTATCCCAGAGACCACTCAGATGTGGGTGTTTTTCTTTTTAGCTGTTGTAAGAAAGGCAGCATCCCTTATTCCTTTCCAACCATCTGTCACTAACTGCACCCACAAAAGAAATTCCAATGGATATCTCTCTTAGCTGTTGCACTACTGTGTAGGGAACAGGAAATACCATCCCCTTGAGTAGCTAGCCTGTGGCTTGATGGCTCCTATGTTTTCTGCTTATTTTCTTTTTTCTTCAATTTTATTTTATTAAATTTATCTACTTTTTGTTTACAACATTCAGTTCCAAAATCCCTTAGGTTCTAAATTTTCTCTCCCCTCCCCCTCCCCACCATGGCAGTATCCAATCCAATATAGGCTCTACAAAAACTTCACATTAAGTATTAGTCAGGTTGTAAAGAAGAATTATAAACAATGAAGTGAACAACAAAAAAGAAGGAATGAAACAAAACTAACCACAAAAGTAGTTTGCTTCAATCTGCATTCAAATTCTGTAGTTCTTTCTCTGGATGTGGACATCTCTTTCCATCATAAGTCTTTTGGAGCTGTCTTATAACCTTGCATTGCTGGGAAGAGCCCAATCTATCAAAGTTGGTTGTCACACATATGTTGTGTCTATAATTGTGTACAAATTTCTCCTGGTTCTGCTCTTCTCACTCAACATCAGTTTGTATAAGTCTCTCCAGGTTATTATGAAGTCTGTCTGCTCCTCATTTCTTATAGCACAATAGCATTCCATTACATCTATATAATGCAACTTGTTAAGCCATTCCCCAATTGATGGGCATCCCCTTGATTTCCAATTCTTTGCCACCACGCAAAGAGCTACTATAAATATTTTTGTACATATGGCACCTCTTCCCACTTCTATGATCTCTTTGGGATACAACCCTAGAAGTGGTATTGCTGGGTCAAAGGGTATGCACTCATTTATAGCCCTTTGAGCATAGTTCCAGATTGCTCTCCAGAATGGTTGAATCAGTTCACAACTCCACCAACAATGCATTAGAGTTCCAATTTTTCCACATCCTCTGCAGCATTTATCATTTTTCTGTTTTGTCATCTTAGCCAATCAGACTGGTGAGATGTGGTACTTCAGAATTGTTTTGATTTGCATTTCTCTAATCAATAGTGATTTAGAGCATTTTTTTCAGATGCTTATAGATATTTGCAATTTCTTCCTCTGAAAAATGCCTGTTCATATCCTTTGACCATTTATCAATTTGGGAATGACTTGTATTCTTATAGATTTGATTCAATTCTCTATATATTTTAGAAATGAGGCCTTTATCAGAGATACTGGTTGTAAAAATTCTTTCCAAATTTTCCACTGCCCTCCTAATCTTGGTTACACTAACTTTATTTGTACAAAACCTTTTCAATTTAATGTAATAAAAATTATCTATTTTGCATTTCATAATGCTCTCTATCTCTTGTTTGGTTATAAATTCCTCCCTTCTCCATAAATCTGACAGGTAAACTATTCCGTGCTCTCCCAGATTGCTTACAGTCTCAGCCTTTGTATCTAGATCATGCACCCATTTAGATTTTATTTTGGTATATGGTATAAGATATTGGTCTATGCCCAGTTCCTGCCACACTATTTTCCAGTTTTCCCAGCAGTTTTTGTCAAATAGTGAATTCTTATCCCAGAAGCTAGGGTCTTTGGGTTTGTCGAACAGTAGATTGCTATAGTCATTGACTGCTGTGCCTCACGTACCTAATCTATTCCACTGATCCACTACTTTATTCCTCAGCCAGTACCAAGTAGTTTTGATGACTGCTGCTTTATAATACAGTTTAAAATCTGGTATGGCTAGGCCACCTTCCCTAGCATTTCTTTTCATTAATTCCCTTGATATTATGGACCTTTTGTTTTCCAGATGAATTTTGTTACTATTTTTTTCTAGCTCTATAAAATAATTTTCTGGTAGATTTATTGGTATGGCACTAAATAGGTAAATTAATTTAGGTGAAATTGTAATTTTTATTATATTAGTTCAATTCTGCTTATTTTCTTGGGAGACAGAGACTTCTACCTTCTGGGAGTCTCAGGAAATCCTTAAAGAAGTGGAGGCCTTGCTTCAAAGTTCCATTTGATGTAGCACAGAAGACATTTCTAAATGTTTCCACAAAGGGGCTATATTATAGCAAGTGTAATCGTGTGTAAATGGCATGACAGTTCATACCAGTCTCCATGGAAATGCCTTCCTTCCTCTCATAATATACAACAATGAAATGTTATTTTTAAAAAATCATTTATATATCAAGCAAATGGTCATTATGAATAACATATTGTAAACAGCTACCTGAAAACCTATCAATTTTGAAAAAAGTACATGTGACATTTAAGTTGCTAAACTTCCCAGCAGAAAATCACTTAATGGAACTCAATTTTGGCTTATTTCTCTTACACTTTCCTTATAATAAATAATTAGCTCTCTAGAGACCATGGAAACAATTTCATGGCTTTAATTTCCTATTCCTACCACGCATACTACATCCATCTATCTAATAGCAATTAATTTGTTATTAAAAATTCAATAATGTTATTGGGGGAAATATCAAAGTGTACAGTTTACTCCATTCCAATTGGTTTGTTAACACAACAAATCCTTTATACTACATATTTCTTTCTCACTTAATTCTATCTTCCTGATACTTTTTGGTCTACTATAATGTTGCTAATCATAGTGCAGTGAATAGAGTGCCATGCCTGGAGTCAGGAAAACTCATCTTCCTGAGTTCAAGTCTATTCTCAGACATTTATGTGACCCTGGACAAATCACTTCAACCTTTTTTCCTCAGTTTCTTCATCTGTGAAATAAGCTAGAGAAGAAAATGTCAAACCACTCCAGTAATTTTGCCAAAAAAAACCCAAATGTGGTCACAGAGTTGGGTGTAACTGGAAAATTACTGAACAATAACAACAACAACAAAATGTCTTTAATACTTTAAGGGAGTGGGATTTCCTTTATTAGATAGAGAGAGAAAAAGTGCATTTTTATGGCAAGACTATTTTAAATAATCATTTCAAACCAACTTTATATGTGATACAGGACAAACAATGTTACATGTGATACAGTGTAATACAGGACGATGTAATTAATCCAGTATTTTATGCTTCAGGTAGAAATGGCCACATTTCTAGTAGAGAAGAATATGGATGTGAATTATAGCATGGAGATGGCAAATAGGTTTATTCTATTCATTTAGACGTCCAAATGTAACTATAATAGGGAACGTTATTGGTTTCAATATCACGTTCATGAGGCCAACATGGTTGATTTGGGCCAGTTAACATCAGTTAACTTCATGACCAAACACCTGGTCCCAGTCTGAACTATCTGCCTCAATGAGCACCTGGCCTTGGTCACATGATATCATGGAACATGAATCCATCCTTTATATTTCCTAGAACAACAGTGCAAAGCACACTCACCTCCTCCCTCTTTTTTTTTTTAAACAATCCTGTGATTTAATTGACATACAAAACTCACTCTACCAATACAGATCAAAAAAGACTCTGCAGTTTAAAGTATTTGCGTGTTACCTGGGGTCTTTGAGAGGTTGAATGTTTTTGCCCGAAGTCATGTAACCAGACATCAGATGTAGGCATTGAATCCAGGTTGTCCCAGCTCTGTGTTGAGCTTACATCTCACCTACTTATCTTTTGACACCAATAATAACACATTATCCCTAGTTATTTGCCATGTCTAAAAAGCATTTGTAGTGTTGGGTTTGTTTGGGGTTTTTTTGATCCAGACCTGTGATTTCATCAGTGTGGGGAATTCCCCGTGAGGGAAGGGATTCTGTCTACCATTGAAAATTATAAATGTTCTGTCTTAGAGTTTCTTAACAGTCTTAGAGAGTTTCCCTATAAACACAAATTCTCCTAAAAACACAATTTTAAATGATAAAAGAAAAAGTCATTAAATTTCTTTTTGTTCAGATGCTTAATTTTTGCTATTAGTGTGGCCTGAATTGTATCTGGACCAGTATAAATTATCTTGGGATGGCAGGTAGCATCAACAACAAACTTTACTGACTTCATTATTTTCCTGATTATCTCTTTATAGGGAAATAGAGAGCATTAGGGTAGTCCAGAAATATTAATAGCAGAGATTCCTCATACCACTTGGGGGGGTGAGGAAGGAAGGGATTGCAAGTTTTTGGGACCCTCTTTTTCCTTCTTATTTCAAGGAAGCCCTCCCCCATCCTCTCACTGTTTAACCATAGGATGGCAAAATTGTGGCATATTAGGATAGACAAAGACCATGGTGTAGGATATTGAGATCCTGGAGTCCCCAAACTCCCTTTTTTTGTGGTTGCAGGGAAAGAAGAAAAATAGATCTAGGACTGATTATTTCATTCTACAGATGAGGAAACTGATGACTAGAGAGGCCAAGTGACCTGTTCAAAGTCATGTAGCTAATAGGGATTTGATAGATTTGAATCTATGTCTTCTTGATTCCAAGTCTAGCCCTCTATCCATTTAGTCACAGTGCTTCATGTCAAGGAATGAGGAGGTCTTTGCTGCCACCATTTTAGGACTTCCTTCTTTTCTTTTAAACTATCACTGAATATTAGTAACTGTTCTCCTCTGGGTTCCCTTCCATCTCTAGGTCTTCCATGTTATAATCCTCATCAGCTATAATCCTCCTCATAGTAACTTATCATTGAATTCAATTCAACATTTATTAAGCACCTACTGCATATAATGTACAAAGGAATACTACTACTGCAGTGATGATTCTTTAGTGCAACAAAAATTATTATACTATAGTGGTAACGATATATACTTGAAGCATTTCATCAATGTAGGGAATTTTGATAGGGGAGGAAGGAGCAGTGCATAGAAATTCTCTCCACTTGCTTCTATGACTTAATTAATAAGGATTAGGAAGTTGCCTGAAGACCATGTTGGTTAGGAATTTTGCAAAGGGTCACACAGCTAACATATGTCTGAGTCAGGATTTGAGAGCCAAGATTTAAACCCAGGCCTTCCTGACTGCAAACCCAGCACTTCATCTCCTCTGGTGCACTGCTTCCAGCAAAAATGTATAAGAATATAAATTCTATGCACCTGGGCAATTATATATGAGAATATATATTATACAATTATATAACAATTATGTGTGTGTGTGTGTGTATATTATATATATATGTATATATATATGAACATAAACTCTATATACCTGGGCAAATACAGATGGAGAGAGAGAGAGAGAGAGAGAGAGAGAGAGAGAGATAAGGATGTCCTGTATCTACCAGGAAGTAATATATCTATGTATGCAGATAGAGTGCAGACTTGCCCAACTTAGAAAACTATTCCCTCTGCATGGATACTCTTAACCATCTCCCAAGTCCAGTCCAATCTGGTTGCTTTTGTCTAGCTCTCTGAGTAAACTTTCTTTTCCTTTTCTGGATATAAACTGAGTTTCACAAACAGTCTTTCCCCCAGAATTCTGCCCCCATCTTTATAAAAGTAAAACCTTCTTTCCCTTGCTCTCTTCTACTTTTCTCTAGTAATTTGAACTTCCTTTGACCCTACTGACCTTTAACACTACAAGTGTTTACTTCTTCCTAGGGAGAAAGAGAATGAAAGGAGTAAGGGAACTTTTATTTACCCCCAAACAAAAAATGTAAGGCTACAATCTTGGATTATATACATAAATGCAGAAGACATCACCATAATCACAGGAAGCATCCTACACCACCATGTCCCATGTAATGGGAGGAGATCCCAAGGGATTCATTACAGGCAGCCTGTGCTCAGACTTAGGGACTCTCAATACTGATGCTCCCATGGGGTGAATGTTTGAGGAAAAAAAGGCCCAACCCCCGCTGTGTATATTTCCATGCACAGCCTTTGATTGGTTTCTCCATTAAATAATAAGCACGTGTACTGCAGACAGACACTTGGGCAATTATATGATGTATATCTACTAATCAGCATGTTTTATGTTTTCATGAAAAAAAGACACAAGTGCCAACAAAAGATTTATATCTTTTAAATAATATTTTAATTAACAGTTAATTTTCTCCAAAACATGAATTGTTCTTACCCAGGATGTAAGACACGATTGAAATTCAAATGCTGAATTTTATGCTATTTCTTCATTCAGAATGGGATGCCACACATTATGAAGTATAAATGAAATGAAAAATATTATTTCCTTGCCAAACTGAGTTTCTTTGAATAACAAATGTTTAATGTTCATGCTTTGACTAGATAATGATTACTCAACGCAGAGGCAAAACAGATTTATTTCCCATAATTCAGCTCAAGTTTCACTAATATAGATGCCCCACTGGCACAAGTTTGTCTCCAGGTCCTCTCTTTTGGGGTTCTCAATTCAATTCAAATTTTACCGAAGATTAGTTTCTTCTTCAAAACTTGAATTTGCTCTGGTCTTAAATTGACACTCAGCACCCCAAAGGAAGACAGTGACCAATCACTACTCCTTGTCCAGAAGCTGCTGTTATCATCTTCTAGAGACAAGAGTGCTTGCCCCTCAAAACCTGTGAAAGTAAACTGAAGAAAAAGGGAATCTCCCGAAAGTCTATTTAACAGAATGTAAGAAATAGGATTGAAATTTGCCACTTTGACATAACCATACTTTTTTTATGACTATGACTCATTTTTCATATTGAAAAAAATCAAGAGAAAGAGGTTAAATTCATCTTTGATTAGAATTTTTTTCAAGGTTGTCAAGTCATTAACCTGAGAGATGAAAAAATGTTCTGTTTGACATTTCTTCTAGTCATGAATTGATTTCTGCTGCACTAAGCAAATCAAGCCAGCTTTTTGTAGTTTGGTAATCATTAAGAGATCAGTGGGTCATGACAAAGAGTTTTCCTATTTATCAGGGGTTTTTTCCCCATTTCTAAAAAAACTGTTAATTGCATTTTGCTAGACATGCAAGAGGCAGCTAGGTGGATCAGGGGAGAGAATGCTAGGTCCTAAGTCAGAAATAACTGAGCTTAAATCTGGCGTCAAATACTTACTAGCTGTGTGACTCTGGGCAAGTCACTTAACCTGTGTTTGCCTTAATCCACTGGAAATAGAAATGGCAAGCCACTTCGATATCTTTGCTAAGAAAACCCCATGGACGGTATGGTTCATGAGGTCACAAAGAGTCAGAAACAATTGAATGACTGAACAGTAACAATAAGGCATGCAAACTAAAAGATGCCCCTTTAATCCTTTGTAGCAGTTCTTTCACCCCTGTTTGAATAAAAAAGATGAACTTAGAGCCATACCTTCAAGGTCTGTGGAATCTAACCTTATCTAAAAAAAGATAAGGGCTAATGATTTTCCATAAAATGGGAAAATTTTGGGAAGTGGTATTTCAAATGGAAAGCTTATTTTGAGGGGGAAAATAATTATTCATGAGGAACTGAAGAGGGCAGTATGCACATAGGAGCTTATAATAACTCATTTATATGGATCATTAAGGTTTGGAGACTATTTTCACCATAGCCCTAAAGGGTAGGTAGTAGTATTCTTTCACAGATAAAGAGACTGAGACAAATAGTGTTTGAGTGACTAGAGGGCAACATGGCACAGTGGAAATGCACTGAATTTGGAGATATAGAGTTTACTGCTGTATTTGGAGTCTGTGAGCCAAAGGACCTACATACTAGTCTCTGCTTTTCCACTTTCTACCTGTATGACTTTGAGTAAATCATTTAACCTTTCTAGATCACATCTGTTCAGTCAAGATGATTGGACTAGGTGACATCTATGGCCCCTTCTAACTCTAAGACTATGATTCTGTTACCTGCTTAGGGTTACATAGCAATTGGCCAATACAGTCTCAGATCTCTCACTCTCTATCTCTCTCATTCTTATATACATACATCTCTTTCCTAAACATTTATTTAGCCAAAATCTAATTTGTATTTATTTCACTGGTTGTGCCTCATTTAAACAACTAGACTTATTTGGGTACATGTCATACTACCCTTTTTCTGCCCCACCCAGGGGATAAACTTCATGGGATTGGGAAGAAACTAGTTGGGAAACAGACTATGTTGTCTGTTTTCACACCCACACACACATATGTATATGTAGATATGTATAACATGTGTGTATATATATATATATCCCCAGTGCTTAGCATAGTGCTTTGCAAATTATAAACACTTAATATGTGTTTTTTTCATTCATTTCTTCAAAATCAATGTAGCTCACAAAAGGAGAACCAGCCACCTTCCCCCCACTCCTACCCCAGTAACAACCTGAACTAGATGTCCCAAGTAATATACACTTCCTCATTTTTCAATTCCAGACCCTCACCCCACCCACCTTCTTACTTATCACAATAAAAAGGAATATTTTCAAATTAGAAACTTGCTTCTAGTCCCATTGCCTAGTTCTCTTTCACTAATTATGATTCTTAGTAGAGGGCAGTACTGAAAACAATAAGGTAGAGGGGCTAATAGTTGGACTTCTGAGTTTCAAATCCAGCTTCTCTTTTTTGTCATCTTTGTCACTTTGATCACAGAGCCCCTCAGCTCTCCTTCCTATTCCAAGATAGTCTGGACCCACTTCATAGCATCTTTTTCCTCTGGCTCTTATACCCCATTCATCCCAGCAACTGTTAAACAGGCTGGAAAAAAAATCGCTATTCAAAGGATAGAACTAGAATTTAGGTTTGTTTTTTTTTTTCCATGCAATATCACGTACACCACCTCTCCCCTCCCCCCGCCAAAAGATCCTGGAATTCATCAAGATACCTGGCTTCTCTTATATCCACTGCTAATGGTGTGACCTTAGGCAGTCATTTAAAGCCTTCCAGCCCAGGTGGGGGCCATCTCCAGTCGTCCAGATCTATATCTTGTTAATGGACCCAGATGACTCCAGAGAAGAAAATGAGGCTGATAACTTTGCCCAGCCTTCCCTTACTTAAATCCAATTCACTTGCAAATCATGGCCTCACCTTCCTGATGCTGTGTTCCTCTTCAAGAAGGAAAGGACAAACAACAATATGGCCCAGGTTCTTCCTTTGGAAGTTGAGGGGATTAGACTCAATCATCTGTATGATTCTTTACTGATCTAAATATCTATGTTTTTTTAATTTGATTTTGGAAAATATGAGTTTATTCTATGCCAGACATTATACTAGTTAGAAAATGTAAAAAATGAAATACAGCATAGTTATCTGCCCTCAAGGATTATAATCTAATGGGGCATAAGATTTATAAACAAGAAGTACAACACTAGATTGAATGTGATTCACAGAAGGAAGATCTCCAAAGAACTATGAGCAATTTGAGGAGAGTTCATTTTCAAGTAGGGGGTTGGGAGGAGGATCAGGAAAGGCTTCAAGGAGGAGAAGTCCAATGACATGAGTCTTGATGGAAAAGGTTTCCATAGCCAGAGATTTGGAGGGAATGGTTTGTTGGCATGGAAGATGGCTCATCTGAATTTATAGAGCTAGGAGGAAAAATATATGGAAACAGTTAAATAGTATGTAAAGAGTAATAGAATGAAATGAGGTTGGGATCAGACGTGGAGGGTCTCAAGAAATAGGCAAAGACTTTGTGTTTTTCCCCCATATGCAATAGGAAGGCATTAAAATTTTTTGAGTAGGGGAGTGATATGGTTAGAACTATGCATCAGGAAGATTATTTTGGCAATTACGTGGAGGATGGGCTGTAGAGGAAAGAGCCTGGAAGCAGGAAGACCAGTTTGGAGACTACTGCAGTAATCCAGGGGAGAGGTAATGAGAGCCTGGCCCAGTGTGTCAGCAGTAGGACTAGAACAGAGGAGACATATTTTAAAAGACAATTTTGGGATAGGTATGGAACTTGAAAATCTGTTCAAAGAAATATGATTTTTTTCAATATTCAATCCAAATTCTATCTCTGAATGGACCTGTGCTGGGCTTTGGGGCCAAATTCTTGGCCTGAAATGGGTAATCCCAGTATAAAAAACAGACACACCAAGTGACATACATAGAATGAACAGAGCCTATTTAAAAAAAAAATGTTTTAATTGTATTATTTTAAATTATTTAATGGTATTATTTATTTTATCAAGATTTCATCTTTTCTCCTCCCCCATTCACTAAAAAATAAACAGAATGCCCTCAGTAACCCAGAAGCAGATCACAGAATATTACAGAATACATAGTTTGATCACATAGAAAGAAAGCAAATTGCCCCGTGTATCTCTCCTAGACTAGAAGTCAACACGAGTTTTTGTAGGCACCTACTAAGTGCCAGATACTGTGCTAAGTGCTGGGGATACAAAGCCAACAAACAAACAAAACCAGTCCCTACCATCAAGGCCCTCATACTCTAATAAAGGAGATAACGAACATGCAAAAGAATGTAAGATAAAATGGATGAAGTCCCGAGAGAAGGCACTAATGGTTAGGGGGAACCAGGCAAGGCTTCATGCAAAAGGGCCACTGTAGCTGAGACAGACAGTGAAGATGAGGTGGGAAGGAACCCCTAGGTGTGGGGCACAGCCAGGGAAGATGCTCTGAGTGGGGAGGTGGAGTGTTTTGTGCATGTTACAGTAAGGATGCTGCAGAGTGATAACAGTAACAACAGTGACATCATGACAACAATGCCAATAACTACTGCTTTAAAGTTTGCAAGACACTTTACAAATGTTATTTCATGTTAGCCTTGTAACAAACAACCCTGAGAAGGAGCTACTATTATTATCCCCACTTTACAGAAATAGAAAATGAGGCAGACACAGGTTAAGTGACTTGCTCCAGGCCACATACCTAGTTAATGTCTGAGGTCAGGTTTGAACTAAGAACTTCTTGACTCCAAGTCTAACAATACATCCTTTGATTCCAGCATTATCTGGCTGGCTTGTAGATAGAGGGGACTAAGAGGTAAGAGGGTACACCATGTGGTACAGTTGATGGTACAGGCACTAGGCCTGAAGTAAGGAAGATTCATTTCCTGAGCTCAAATCTGGCTTCACACACTTATTAGCTGTGCGGGCAAATCACTTAAGCCTGTTTGCCTCAGTTTCCTCATCTGTAAAAATGAGCTGGACAAGAAAATGGCAAACCACTCCAGCATCTTTGCCAAGAAAACCCCAAAGGGGATCACAAAGAGTCAGACATGACTGAAAAGTGACTGAATGACAATGCGAACAGCAAGGTATAAAAAGACTAGAAATAGAGGCAGGGCCCAGCTTCTGAAGGACCTTAAAAACTAAACAGAAGATTTCATATTTGATCCTGAAGTTAATAGGGAGCCATTGAAATTTATTAAATATGAAGGGTTAACATCCTCAGACCTCTGCATTAGGAAGAACAATTTGTTAGCTGAGTGGAGGATAGACTAGACTGGGGACAGACAAGTCAGGGAAAACAAGCAGCAGACCATTGCAGTAGTCCAAGCAAGAGATGATGAGGGCCTGGACAAGAGTGGAGGCACTATTAGAGGAGAAAGGGAAGTATATATGAGGGGTGTAACATAGGTAGAAACAACAGGACTTGGAAGATTATTTAGATCTGGGTAGTGAGAGAGAGTAAACATGACACTTAGATTGCTAGCCTGGAGAAAGATGCCATATTCTACAATATTGGGCTGTGGTCTAGTAGATTAGACTAAATACTACTCATTAAGTATACTGCTTGGTATTCATAAACTTGAATGCTTCATCATCTCATCATGATAGGATAGCAACCTATCCACAGCTCTCATTCCAAGGATTCTTGTCTGTGGTCTTTCATACATCATCCTTTAAGGACCCACTCATTGCTACAAATTTTCTCTTAAGTCATTTCATATTTTGTGGATACCACTTGGACTTTCTGTTATCCCTCCTTATTACTACATAACCCATCTACTTCCTTTCTCTAGTCATGCATCTCCTTGATGATGAGCTCTCAAGCTATTTTTTACATTCAAGTCATGATTAATAATAGACTATTTTCTACTTTCTTGTACTCTCCATGTGTCTCTCCATTGTCCTTTGGACCACCTGTCTTTTGGATTCTCTGAAGATTGTTGAGTTCCATGACACACACATAACATTGCCAAGAAAATGCTGCTATGGTATGGAAAAGATGGATTTCTGGACAAGGAACAGTTTAGTATCATTAAAGCACTTTCTAATTTGTTCTATATTTTTTAAACCCAATAATACTTCAAGGTTACAAGATGTTTTCTTACAATGAATCAATTCCAAGAAGTTAAGATTTCCTAAATTGTCCATCAGAATATTTCAGTATTTTTCTGACTTATTTACAATAAAAGATCTACATGAAAAATATGTAAGTACAATGTAAAGATCCAAAGGAAGTTTCAAAATGATTTTTTTCCTGTCAGAACATTTCTAACCTAATGAAATTATTTAAAGTCACCAAAAGAGAGTCCTAGCAAAATTTACGTGCCTCTAATCAAAACTTTCTTGTTCTCTTTTCTATTTCTTCTTCAGGGAACCAACCCGCTGTACAGAGGCTCCACAAGTACCTTTAAAAATGTAACATATAAACACCAGGAAAAACAAAAGATGGACATTACTGCAGATTCTCATTAGCAGTTCATGCACTGGAAAAGTCTGTTTCACTGATAGAAAATGTCAACTGCACAATTTAATTTTTATTTCTTTGTTGCTATAAATTGAGGTTTGCTCAAGATAATAATAGGTCATTTTGAGATCAGCCTTACTTGTGGGAAGGTTAGGGACTGATGCCTGCCAGGTTCAAAATAATTAAGAAAAGGAGTATGAACCACAAAGACTTGACTTTGGGGATCATGTTAATGAATGCAAAACCTATTGAGTTTATGCCTGGGGAAAAAAATCCTCCAAATGATGTATCTGCGGATCAAATTTGCATGTGAAAAATATGAATTAGAATTTAATTTGTTTGAGAAATATTGTCTTTGTCCTAGCAGAACCACAAAACCTTGCAAATATCTGCTCATACGACACAGATATATACATATTCCTAAACAGTGGCCCCGTTCTTAGAGGAAGACCAAAGGTACTTGTAAAATGAGGAAATTGGGATATTATTCCAGTGGCAATTGATTGGATATTATTCCAGTTAAGAAGGAATTCTTCTCAAAATATCAGCAGCTGTAAGACTGCAGATGAATTAAACCAGAATAATTTGGGTTGACAATGGCTAGGGTTTCACATCACTCCAGTCCTCTTTTTGATGAGTGCAAGAAGGAACTGGGAACAGACTCAACAGGCAGAGACCATGAGCTTTACTCACCATTAAATCCTTGAGAGTTGGCATTCAAACCATATCCCTTCATGTCAATGCTTTGCAAGCAAGATTTTTTTATTTGTTTTATGCATGAAGAAGGAGAGTCAAGTAATTTAGAAATTAGGAAGTCACCAGAAAGAGAAAGACTGAAGCAAAGGACAGAGAAAAAGAGATAGAGACAGAGGAAGAAATAAAGGGACCCTAGAGTTTAGTTAGTGTATTAAACTATTTAAGGCTATAAAATCCTCACTTTCCCCACAACTCAGGTTTTCTCCTATATACTCCTAAATCTGTTGGGGAACATTTGGGCAAAGGCGGGGAGGGGAGAGAAAAAAATTACTTATTTCAAGAGTGTCAGGTAATTTAACTGGCAGAGGGCTCTATTAATATAAAAGGGGGCATAGGATAAAATCCAGAGTGGTTTTTAATCAAACATAGTCCTTCTTGAATAGCTTTTTCTTTTTCAGTCCCCTTATCACATCTGTCTTAATTTATGACCTTGTAAATAATATCCATTGGCCACTCAAAACTATTTTTATTTTTACTTTTCATCTGTGAAATACATTTGGCTTTATAGAGATAGCTATGGATTATTCACATATGTGAAGGTCTCTATAGTTTTCTTAAAACAATGATAGAAAGATTGCTTCAGTCGAGTGAAAGGTAGAGCATATGAAAATGTATATAAGAATAATGAAATAGCATTAGAACCAAACCCTACTGGAATTCAGGGAAGGTATTGTGGGTTTCTTTTGTGCCATGTTAATTACCATGAGTTTAACCATAAAGTGAAGCAGTTTACTAGGTTAATAGTTTGTCCATTACCTAATAGAACAGGTTATTGGGACTTTGTGACCCTAGGCAAGTTATAACTTGTCTCAGTGCCCCCAGGCAATTAAGGCAATAAATTACCAAATGTGATTAGGGCCTGCTCCAGGATGGCAGCAGTGTCAGAAGAGAGAATTAGGCATATAGAAGAGAGATGTTAGGTAGGTAGAATCGACAGGATTTATCAATTGATTGGATATGGGGAGGGGAATTGTGAGAGAGAATTAAGATGATACTTAGGTCTAAATGTGCATTGGTAGAGGAAGTTGCTCACTTGGAGCTATAAAAAAATATAGTCATTGGAATATCAAGGGATAACTAGTTATGGGTTTCTTCATCTTTTGATAGATCTTGCCATGTTACATAGTGTCCTCTTTTCCCTCCGTTACTTCTGTAACCCAGTTAAATTGGAGGTTTATTGAGCTATGTTACTAAGTACATTACAAAATTACTCAAGACCTTACTTAAACAGTAAACTTAGAAAATTGGTGTGCTTCAGGAAGTACACAATAAGCACTTAATTAATGTCCATTCATTCATTCATTCAGTGTCTAGCTTCCTGACTTAAAGATTGACTTAGGGGTTGGAAAATACCTGTCTCACTCTGTGTGTGTTATATTACTGATCATACATCAATATCTACGTGGAATTTACTGTTTTAAAGACATTTTTGCGTTCATTACTGGGAAGGTACTTTAGAAAACTTTTATGAGTGTATGTGTTTGTGTGTGGATGTATGTGGATGTGTGCATGTATTTGTGTATTTGTGTTGCAGAGGATAGAATAAAGTCTTTCTGCTATTTTCAAATATTGTTTTGTCCCAAGGCTGGTCCTTGAAAAAGCCAAAACATTAAAAGAAGTACTTCTGTTCACTGAAGAGTTAAGTTACATGAAAGTAGTTTTTTGTTTTTGTTGTTGTTGTTAGCAATTTTGTTGTGTTTTTGTGTTGATTTAAATAAACACAGTAATTTAAACAATGAACCTTCCATGAATGACAATCCTTTCCATGCATGGCATAAAATGCCTCCTTTAGTGACTTATCTTCTTTGATCTCCTCACCATACCCTGAAGGTTGGGGAGGCGGGGTTGGTGGGTTGTTGTCCTTCATTCTCAGGAAGGACCAAAATGACATCACTATGCTAGAGTAAAGTTTCAGTGTGTCTGACTCAGCTACAAGTCAGGCACAACTAGTCTGTTGTGACTATTTGGGCTTGATTCTCTAAATATGCGCATACTGAGTTTCCTTTGAGTTCTTTCATTTATGCTTTTGCTCATAGAGCACAGCACCTTCTCTGATGTGGGCACACCATGCTGGGCAGTCCTATGCCAGTGTCTCCCACATGACACAATCAATTCCAAAGTTCCCTAGAGAGACCTTGAGAGTGTCCCTGTATCACTTCTTATGACCACCATGTGAACACTTGCCCTGTGTGAGTTCCTCCTAAAATAGTCTTTTTGGCAAGTGTACGTATTTGTATTTGAACAACATGGCCAGCACATCGGAGTCGTGGTCTTTAAGCAGAGTTTGAATGCTTGGCAGTTTAGTTCAAGTAAGGATCTCAGTGTCTAGTACCTTATCCTGCCAGGTGATCTTCAGAATCTTCCTAAGACAATTCCAGTGGAATGACTTCAGTTTCCTGGCAAGGCTAAAGGGAAAATAAAAGGAGTGCAGGAAGACCAGGGCAATGGATGGAGGTGACCTACCAATAGGTACATTTTTTTTTTTAAGAAAGTAACTAGCCACAATATTGTTGAATGATTATACTCCCTGTGTTAGGATACCTAACATGGACATTAGAATCATTGATTGCTTCAAGTTGTTTTCTGGAAATCCAAGGCATTTCAAAATGATACATTAATTATTTCTCATGGTATCCCTGCAATATGGTTGATTTTGGAAATTAGGAAAATAAAGCAGTAGGGGATTGAGTGGTCACAAAAGTAATCAGTCACCACAAAAGACTTGCTTAAGACTTCATGTAAACACAGACACAGTCGATTCAGCTGGGACAGGACAGTCAGGCCAAGTATAATCAGGCACTGTAAACACCTGCTGTTACACATGTTTTTTAATAGACTAAAGGTCAGTGAACTGGGAATTCAGAAAGCTGGATTGAGTTCTCACTTACTGACACATTGCTGGCCAAGTTATTCTGTCTCTGTGCTTTAATTCTTCCCTCTGCAAACCAGCGATAACACCCATCTCTCTCTCACTGAGAGGGTTTCCATTGTATCCATAAAAGCAAAAACAAATGTATGTGCACATCTTATGTGCAATGCTTTGTGTTCCTCTGGAAAAACAAAAATAAAAACCATCTTTCCCAGGTACCATTACTTATTAATGACTCATTTAAAGTAAGTAGTAGGTTCTAAATGACTTACCCAGTTGCCTACGCTTGGTTAAAAACAATAGACATTTTTATTTAGATATAGTATTTACAGCTACAGGTCATTCCTGACTTGCTACTCAAGGTGAACTTGTGAAAGGTTACTCTCTGGGTGAGAACAATTGACAGCCTAAATTGGGTTACTGTCTCCATTAAAATACCAAATTTCAACACCAGCAACAAAATGTGTCCAGAGATATTCACTTAAAAGCACTGCAGGCACCAAATGCAGAATCTGAATCCCACTAAAATAATCATAAATAGCTTTTATTCCTTCTTTCACTCTCTGGCCTCCCAGAAGTGCCATGAGGTTAGAGAAGCAAGCCCTTTGAGGATGCATTTCTGTAACATCACAGAAGACATTTCACCTTTTATTTTTAGAGGTTTATATAATGAATTCATTCTCATTTTATGGAATCTAAATGCAAGAGAAAAATTTCCCCTTTTTAGGGGACTATTTGGACCTTAATTGGAGGGGTAGGGAGATACTTTGGTCTGACAGGTATTGAAGCAAATTATGATTAATGAAAAACCCTATTTTCATTCAACTATAACATTCTGGTACTGACCTAAAACATACACATAGCTAAATATCAGAAAAATTTACATATTGGGTTTTTATTTCACATTGAGATTCTTAATATTTGTCACTGAAAAGATCTATTTTGAAGGCTTTTCAGTCTACTTGTGGAGATCTGGAGTCCTTTGGAGGCCTTTAGTCAAATTACCAAACAACACAAACTGTCACACAATTCAGAGAAGAGAGTCAGTTGTCTTGTGCATCTGCTACACTGGGCACAACATTTGGGCTCCCTGGATTTTGGGTAAAGGATGGTATCAAACACTCCAAACCTCTGAGAGCTACAAGCATCTTCAAGTCCCTCATGCTTGGGTACATTACAATTGTTCTTCAAATGTGGGTAGAGACTAGGAAGACTTAATCCATCAATTCACCAATCCTCATTTGTCGAATTTTACGAAGTACCAGCCACTGTACTAAGTGCTGTGAATAAAAAGGGAAGCCAAAACATGGCTTCCTCTGCCCTCAAGGAACTCACATTGTTATGAGGGACACAAGATGACTATAACTATGTACATACAGGAAACATACAATGTGAATGCCAAGTAATATCACAGGGAAGGCACTGTTGCTGGGGAAGGGGAAAAACCTCTTGCTGAAAATGAGATTAGAGCTGAGTTTTGTTAGGTAAGTCAGGAGGTGAACCTGAAGAGGGAGGAGCCTTCCAGGCAGAGGGAACAGCCAATGAAATGCTCAAACCCCAGAAAAGGAATGGGGCATATGTGGAGGGGAGTAAAGTGTGAGAAGACTAGAAAGGTAGAAAGGGCTTTAAATGCTAAACAGAGCATTTTATATTTAAAGAAATGAAAGATCATCTTTGTCATCCTTGAAGTACTTCAAGACAAAAAAAAAACCCACACTATAAGAAACAAGTTTGAATACTCTGTGGGACCTTTACATTCCCACTTATTTGTATGTTTTAAATTATTTTCTTCTTCATTCTCAAATGCACTTAGATTAACTTTTCTTTTCATACCAGCCAGTCTTCTTATTTCTCCTTCTTCCTGAATAATTTACTGTGTGGGAAGTCACTGTTTATTTTTCATTCAGTCAGCTTTGTGGCAATAGATTTGCACAAATTCATCCAGTGACTGAGTCTCTCTGTCTCTCTCTCTGTCTCTCTTTCTCTTTCTCTGTCTCTCTCTATCTCTGTCTCTGTCTCTCTGTCTCTGTCTCTCTGTCTCTCCCTCCCTCCCCCTCTTCTTCTCACTATCTCCTCTCTTGCTCTCTCTCTTTCTCTGTTTTTTTATATCTGTCTCTCTCTTTACACACACACACACACACACACACACACACACACACACACACACACACACA
>NW_027187419.1:85779202-85808508 GCF_028583685.1 Petaurus breviceps papuanus | reverse complement strand
ACACACACACACACACACACACACACACACACACACACACACACACATATCTTCCAAATGGCTAGTTAAAGTGAGCAAAGCAGACATTAGGGGATTTTAAGAGACAAATTCAGGGCACTTATCATCAGGCACTAAACCTGATTTTAAGTTGAGTTAACCACAGTCATTCACTTGTTTACTAATCTCCCACTGGGCCAAATGAGAATCTGCATTCTACTATGGTTTCAACAGAAGGATATTGCTAGTCTACCATTTGACTTATGCACACTGCACAGTGGGGTATGAAATTAATTAGACCAGCAGTGTGAGACTCAGGTTATTTTGCTTTTAACAAAACTGAATAAATAACTTTGTTTATTTGATTATGAGACATTTCTCATATTTTAATTCTTCCAGTTAAAAAGTTGGAGATGAAAAGGAGAAATTGGAAGAGAATGCTGAAGACCTCAGACATAATAAAAGATGCCAAGTTGCCATTGAGAAAGTGAGTTGAGAACTTTTTTTTTTTACTTTCTCAATCATTGCTTGACTTAACTGAATCTAATAAAAGCCAAAATGACAACTGGTAGTTGTTAATTTGAATTCCCAGAGATCAGAAGCATGACTTTCAAGAAAATTAGATGATCTATTTAAAAGCTTAAGAATATTTTCAATTTCCAATAGACATAGGAAGTAGAAAGGGAATAACTTTATAATGTGCTATATTCTGTCCTCATTATGCTATTCTGCAACAAACACAAGAAAAAACTTAATATTATTGTCTTAAGTTAGATAAAAATAGGATATAATTATTTAATATCACCATAAATCCATATATTGATATTTTGAGATAGAGACAAGGTAGTACCATCTGTGAATTAACTAAGACATGATGGATCTCTTTACTCTTATCTTGGTTCTATTTTCCAAAGTGTGTGTGTGTGTGTGTGTTTATTTATTTATTTATTTGTTTGTTTGTTTGTTTGTTTATTTATTTATTTATTGCCTTTTTTTGGAGGGCAATTGGGGTTAAGTAACTTGCCAAAGGTTACACAGTTAGTTTTTTTGTGTGGGTGTTAGGTGTCTGAGGCCAGGACCGAACTCGGGTCCTCCTGACTCTAGGGCCGGTGCTCTTACTCACTGTGCCACCTAGCCGCCCTGTGTGTGTGTGTGTGTGTGTGTGTGTGTGTGTGTGTGTGTGTTTAACTGAAGTATATGTAAGCTGATGGCCAAGGGGGCAGGGGCACGCTTTCCCACTAAAAGGTCCTAGCTCTGTACTTACACAAAATTAGTTCAGTATTAGTTCACTTCTCAAACAGTGGATCAGGCTTCACCTGCACTCTCTAGCTCTTTATACCTGGAAGCCTCAAGGAAAATCTTTTAAAGCTTAGGTTTAACTCATGTCTAGGGTCTCCCCCAAAAGATATTCACAGGGTCTCTTCTAGCAAAAGTACTTTGTACTCTATGTTCAAAGTAGATCAGGTATAGGACAGCTATTTACTTCCTCTACCACAATGGAAATGCTTAAAGTACAAAAAGACTTGCATCAATTGGCAAATACTTAAATCATTATGCAATAACATCTCAGTTGACTGGGAGGTTGACTCAAATTATAAAAGCCATTCTCCATTCAGTGAACATCTACTTTATTTCTCATTCTTTGCCATCATGAAAAAAATGCTGCTATAAATATTTTGGTTACTTGTTTCTTACCAGTGTCTTCCTTGGGGTTTTAAATCTAGTAGTTCGATCTCGGGATCAAAGGGTATAGACATTATAGTCACTTTATTTACATAATGCAATACTTTGTGGTACTACTAAACATATTTTCCCTTTCACTTTAGACTGGTGTGTTCCAAGCAACTCACTGAAGTTCCATAGGTCTGGAAAACTAGGGTATGGTTTGAGTGGTGGTTTTCTTCTTTTCTTCTTCTTTTTTTGCCTTTTGAGGGGGAAGACAGGGCAATTGGGGTTAAGTGACTTGCCCAAGGTCACATGGCTCATAAGTGTTAAGTGTCTGAGGCCAGATTGTAACGCAGGTCTTCCTGACTCCAGGGTCAGTGCTCTATTCACTATGACCCCTAGCCACCCCATGCGTCCCCAGGGTGGCTGCAAACACAGGTTCTTAGATCTGCTTTGTTAAAGGAAAGCAACTTAAAATGGGTTAACAAGCTTACATTAATCAGTCAAACATATATCATTTACCTAGTTCAGGGGAAAAATGTCAGCACCACCCCAAACTTCAGAGTATACAGACAGAATTATCAAGACAGAGAAACAGATCAAGCAGACAGATTTCCAAACTGTCCAACCATACCAATCAACATCTGGGTTTTTCAAAGCCGGGGGGCTCTCAACAATGGCTACCCAGAGTCTCATCTGATCAAATCACAGAATACTTCTCAAAGTGAGCTCCAAAACAAAGCCTCAAATCAGGGTTTATATAGCCTTCTCCTGGCTCAGAGAATGTAACAACCTTCTGGACCCACTGGCCAATCAAAAAGTATCTACTGAAAAACAAGCCTCCCACCCCAGGCTCCAGGTGCACTTTAGCCTAGGAACAGGGAAGATCTTAAAAATTTACATTCCCATTACATTGGAGAGGTTCTACTTACTTCACTTTGTATATAGCTAATATAAATCAGAATTTCTAAGTTTCCATGTATTCATAATTTCTCATAGTAAAATAATGTTCCAACTCATATGTGTACCACAATTTGTTTAGCCATTCACCAGTCATTGGACACCTACTTTCTAATTCTTTGCTATCACAAAAGTACTGCTATATCAATGGCTTCTTTGGGGTTTAACCCTAGTATTTCAATCTCTGAGTCAAAAGGACATTATAGTAACTTTATTTAGATAATTCCAAATTGTATTCCAAAATGATTATATTGATTCACAACTCAACCATCAAAGCAAAATTGTGCTTATTTACCCACAACCCCTCCAACATTGATTCTTCCTATTTTTTATTATCCTTGCCAGTTTTTGCCGAGTGTGAGATAAAACCTCAGAGTAGTTTTCATTTGCGTTTCTTTCTTTATTGATTTGGGGCATTCTTTCTTATCCTTCTTACTGGTTTTCTTTTTATTTATTTATTTGTTTTTTTGTTTATACTTTATAAAATGCTTTATTAACTTCTAATTTACATCAGTCATTTCCACAAGATTTTGAGTTACAGATTTTCTCCCCATTTTTCCCCTACCCACCATCCCAAAATAGCGATCCCACTGGATATCCCTTCCTCCAATCTGCTCTCTCTCATATCTTCCCTCATACGCCCTCTGACTTTCCAGTAGGGCATGGTGGATCTCTTTGCCCCAGTGCCTATATATCTTGTTTCCCAGTTACATGTAAAATAATTTTTATGATAGTATATATATATATATTTTTATATGTATATATATATATATATATATATATATATATATATATATATAAAATATTTGATTTTAAAACTTTGAATTCCAGATTCATTCCCTTCCTCCCAGTCACCAACCCTTACTGGGAAGATGAGCAATTCAATATAGGTTGTACATGGGTAGCTATGCAAAATATTTCCATAGTGGATATATTGTAAAAGACTGACTATATTTCCCTCCATCCTATCCCACTTCCCACTTGTTCTGTTCTCTACTTTTATCCTGTCCCTTTCCAAAAGTGGGTGTTTCCAACTTCCCTCCCTCCCAGCCTGTCCTCCCTACCATCATCCCCCCTCTCATCCCATTCCCCCCTACTGTCCTGTAGGGTGAGATACCCTATTTAGTGTGTATGTCATTCCATCCCTAAGCCAAATTCAATGAGAATAAGGTTGACCCATTCCTGTTTGCCTTCCTGTTCTTCCCCTGCATTGTAACCATTTCCCCTTGCCTCTTCTATATAAGATACTTTACCCCATTCTGTCTCTCCCCATCTCCTTTCATTATATTCCTCTCTCACCTCTTAATTTCACCTTTTAAGTATCATTCCTTCCTATTAAATTGGTCCTGTGACCTATATCTATGTTACTATACACATATATACACACACTCACATATGTATTCATATGCCCATATACCCTCCTATATAGATATATATGTATGTATATATGTATACATATATATATATATACATTTCTATTCCCTTCAACTATTTTCATGCTGAGAAAAGTTTCATAAGTTACAATTATCATTTTTCCATGTAAATGTAAATAGTTCAACTTTGATAAGTTCCTTATGATTTCTTTTCCCCGTTTACTGTCTCATTCTTCTCTTGCTTCTTGCATCTGAATGTCAAATTTTCTATTCAACTGTGGTTTTTTTGTCAAGAATGCTTAAAAGTCCTCTATTCCACTGAATGACCGTATTTTCCCCTGAAATATGATACTCAGTTTTGCTGGGTAGGTGATTCTTGGTTTTAACCCCAGCTTCTTTGACCTCCAGAATATCACATTCCAAGCCCTTCAATCTCTCAGTATAGAAGCTGCCAGATCCTGGTGTTATCCTGATTGTGTTTTCACAATATTCAAATTGTTTCTTCCTGGCTTCTTGTAATATTTTCTCCTTGATCTGGGAATTCCAGAATATGGCTATAATATTCCTAGGAGTTTTCTTTTGGGGATCTTTTTTCAGGAGGTGATTGGTGGATTCTTTCAACCTCTATTTTGCCCTCTGGTTCTAAAATATCAGGTCAATTTTCCTTGAGAATTTCTTGAAGGATGATTTCTAGGTTCTTTTTTTTTTTATCATGGCTTTCAGGTAGTCCAATAATTTTTAAATTATCCCTCCTGGATCTATTTTCCAGGTCAGTGGTTTTCCCAATGAGATATTTCACATTGCCTCCTATTTTTTTCATTTGTTTGGATCTGTTTAATAATATCTTTATTTTTCATAAAATCACTAGCTTTCATTTGCTCCAATGTAATTCTTTTGAAATACTTTTTCCATCTGGCAAATTCAGCTTTTTCAGGCATTCTTCTCCTCATTGGCTTTTTGAGCATCTTTTGCCATTTGAGTTAGTCTATTTTTTAAGGTGTTATTTTCTTCAGTCAGGTTGTTGACTCTGATTTCATAATTTTCTTGCATTGTTCTCATTTCTCTTCCCAATTTTTCCTCCACTTCTCTTATTTGATTTTCAAAATCCTTCTTAAGGTCCTCTATGGCCTGTAACCAGCTCATATTTTTCTTGGAAGCTTTTGGTGCAGGAGTTCTGACTTCCTTGTCTTCCTCCTGTTCTATCCCTTTGATCCTTTTTGTCCCCAAAATAGTAGTGTAAAGTTGGATTGCTCTGCTTGCTTTGCTTCCTTTGCCTGCTCTTGTTGCCACTCAATTACTTGACTTTTGAGATATTTGCCACAGTAGAACTCTGCTACCAGAGAGGGGAGCTTTATCCCAATGTCTAGGGTTTTCTCAGCTGCCAAAGCTGTTAGGTGAGAGCCCTCTCTGAAGCCTCCACATGCTCTGGCAAACTGGTCATGTTCCCCAGGACCTCCACCCTAGACAGTGATCCAGATCCAAGCAGGTTAAAGCAAGAGCAATTACCCCTCAGACTGGTTGCTTAGTCCCCCTGTAGTCTGCAAGCCAGGAGCTGAAGCTGCCACATGGCGGTGGCTGCATGGCTGAGGCACCTCAGTGGCTTCTCCCTCCAGGGGATAAAGGACAGACCACACTCCCAAACTACTGGATCCCAAAGTCCACACTGCACTGACCTCTCACATCAACATCTATGTGTTGATAATTCTGGAAACTGCCACAGCTGCTGGTGATCTGAAGTCCCTCCACTAGGTGGCTGGTTGTGGCCGCCCTGAGGCTAAAACCTCAGGTTCACATGGGGTTGGGCTCAGCTCCCAACATGCTGTGCTGGCCGCTTCCTGCCAGGCTGTCCTTAGCGGGAGGTTAGCTTCTCTGTGTCATTTTGTGGATTTTGTAGCTTCAAAGTTTGTTCAGAGTCACCTTTTACATGAATTGGAAAAGGTGGAAGCTGGAGCCACACGGAAGTCCCGTTTCTACTCCACCATCTTGACTCAGCACCCCCTTACTGGTTTTCAATTCTTTTTTCTGTGAACTGCTCATATTCTTTGACCACTTATCCATCAGTACATATGGGTGTGCATGTGTACTGTGTGTATACACATGTGTACATATACACAATATAATATACATATATGTACATATATACCTAGAACATATAAATACTACTTAAATATATGTATGTGTATGTGTTGTTTATCTATCTTGGATATCAAACCCTTATCAGAAATTTTTTTTCATTTAATTGCTTTCCTTCTTATTCTTAGTGCATTAATTTGGTTTATACAGAGGTTTTTCAAGTTTCACATAATCAAAGCTATCTTTTGTAATTGCCTCTTGTTTGGCAAAGAATACATCTCCTACCTATAATAGTAGTCTAAATCATGTACCCATTTTGACTTTATCTTCTTACATGGAACTAGTTTCTCTTCTAACTTTTTATGTTATATAATATTAAGGTCACATACCCATTTAGATTCTGTTGTGGACTATGGTCTAAGCTCAGTCTCTGTCAGATTGCTTTCTAGTTCTCCCAGACATTTTTAATTAAATAGGGAGTTCTTTCCTAAGTAATTTTTTTCTGGTTTATTGCAAGTTAGGTTATTAAGTTCCACTAAGTCAGATTCTCCCTTGTTGAATCGAATTCTCTTATCTTTTAACCATTACCAAATGTTTTTGATAACTACTGTCTTATACTATGGTTTGAGGTCTGGACCTGCTATTCCTTCTTCATTCCTGCCTTTAAAATATTTTTATTTCCTTTGATATTCTAGCTCTTTTGTTTCTACAAATGAATTTTGCTATTATTTCATTGAGTTCAAGAAAGTATCCCTTTGATGGTTTGATTGGTATAGTATTTAAACTATAAATTGATTTTGGAATCATTATCATTTTAATATATTGGCAAGGAAGACCCATGAGCATTGAATATTCTTCTAAGGTCCTTATTGTTTTAAATGCATAAATGTGCCAAGCTATTTCCTACCCCAGGAAAGTTTCCCTAGTCTCCCTTTAGGAGCTCTCCGTCCTAAAATTATCTCATATTTAGCTATATTTAAATGTTGTATTGCCCCCCCACCACCACCAAGTAGAATGTATGTTCTTTGAGGGAGGGGTCTGCCTTGTGTTCTGTTTTTATATTTCATTGCCTTGATAGTTCTTTGTATAGATTAGATGTTTAAAAGATTTAGGAAGGAAGGGAGGAAGGAAGGAAGGAAGGAAGGGAGGGAGGGAGGGAGGGAGGGAGGGAGGAAGGAAGGAGGGGAGGGAGGCCAAAGTAGTCAAAGTGAATGACAACAAAAAAATAAGCTTGCAATTTTACAATTGGTGGAGTTTGAATATTAAGCTCTCCAGTTGCCCTGAATTTTTTCTTTATTCTCTTTATATATTTCAGAAAAATATTCCTTTATTAGACATTTGTCAATAAATTGTTTTTTTTCTAGCAGATGAATTGTAATAGAAACAAGTATGTAGGAAGTTAGTAACCAAAGTATTCTTATAATGTAGAACTAGTACTTTGTTTTTATAGTTTATTACTTATCTAAATACCTCAAAGCCCTCAAAAAAAAAAAGAAAACCCACTGCCTAAAATCAGAACATTTTTTCCTTCAAGCCAAAAGAAGTACAAATAATACAGAAGAAGCTTTCTCAGTTCTCAGTACTTTATCTACTCTAATATCTATAACATGGTTGTCTCAGGCCCCACTCTCTCAAGGCCAAATCTATTACATTTCTCTCCTTGAATTACATGCAGGAGTATGCTGGCACCAGCTCATGCAGCTGATTGTTAAATTGCCATTGTAAGCACTTATACCTTGGTTATTGGAAAATGCTATAAATGCTTGATTTATTATTTTGTTGATTGTTTAGACTTAAGAAAATGGAGGAAAAAAAACTAATTACCATTTAAACTGTGTGATTTGTACTTTTTTTTCTGAAAGAGGCAGTAATTAAACATTTCCCAGCACCCCCCCCCCCCACAGGGTTTTTTGTACTTGAGGGATTAGAGACTTTCTCTGCCACTGGTTGGAGTCCCAATTGTGTGGTTTTAGGAGTCTAGCAACTAGCACCCAGTTCTATTTAACCACTTAACATAAGATTAGACTTTACAATGTGCTATTTACTTTAAAGATATAGCAAGAAAAACCTAGAAACATTTACTCTCAATTTCCCAGAAGTATGACACCCACCCCCACTCCCCATATACCACATCAACCTATGGTTTGGGTAGGAGACTAGGGCCATTGTTTAACTCAGTTCCTACATAGCTAATGCTTAATGTAATGTTTAATTCCACTGAGTTCAAGTTAAAAGCCAGCAATGCCAGAGCTGGCTTCTCCTGGGCTCATGCCCCAACCCTTACTCCTTAGGGATATATTGCTAGGGCTGGCGGCAGCACTTGGCCTGGATTCTTAAACTGTTGAATCCCTGTGGCTCAAGGATCTAGGTAAGAGATTCCACTCCTAGAACTCAAAATGAAAAAGAATGAATGAAGGAAAAAGCCAAAGACCCAGACCTGTCTCTCAAGGTTACAAGGGATCTAAGAGGTGGGGGAGGGAGGGAAGGAGGTCCTAGGGCCCTTCTACCTAACAACATGGCATAAAGCTGTGTGAGAAGTAAAGACCCTTACCAATAATTCGTGGAGACTCAGAAAATTGTAGTAAAAGCAGAGGAGTTTTTATTGTGCTTTCTCAAGAAAGGGCACTCCAAGAGCACCTAAAATGGGGTAGACAGAGGAGGGGAAGTTACAAAATTTACAGATTTCTTTTATCATAATCCGAACCCCACCTCCAACCCCTGTCCCACCTTACTATTGGTTGGTAAGGCAAGCTCACAATCTTCTTACTAATGCTAACTAATCAGCACTAAGCAATCTCAATTCATTACCATATAAGGCTCCAATCTTGTTAGATAATATACATAATATATGAGGTTCACTAAGCAAGTGCAGTTTAACAACCCCAGAATACTGAACTTAGTTACAAAGTATAAAGAAGAAATAAGAATCTAACAGGATGTTCAGAAAAGGGAAACTTCACTGCAAGTCATCTGTCAGTCATTTACCCTCAAACAAGAATGCAGCAAAAAAGCTTCAGGGATGCTTAGGTGCCTTAAACTAGTCTCATAGAAGCAGGTCCTCCAGGATCTTCCAAATGGGTGAGCCATCTTAGAAGATCTGGGTACATGTCAAACCCCCATCACCTATGTATGACCCGATTCTGAAACACATACACATACACACACACTTAACCAACTTAACTTAAAAAGGATGGAGGCAGGCCATTGTCTACAACTTTTTCTCCCATTTTCAATCTCTCCCTGGTCTTCCTTACATTATCTCCTCCTACTCTAATATTGGACATTTTGAAACTTTCAATAGCAAATCAAAATTTCAATCAAGAATACTAAAGTTGAAAGAGATCTCTGAGTGAGACCCAAAGAAATGAAATTATTTGTCTAAGCGGGGTTCTTGACCCAAAAATAAGTCCAAGAACTTTTTTCTTTTTGCTTTTTGGAGGGGAGAAGGTAGGGCAATTGGGGTTAAGTGACTTGCCCAAGGTCACATGGCTAGTTTTTATGTTAAATGTCTGAAGCCAGATTTGAACCTGAGGTCTTCCTGACTCCAGGGCCGGTGCTCTATTTACTGCACCACCTAGCCACCCCTACTATTTTTTTTCCAAGACCTATTTTTAAAAAGAATTTTGATAATTGCATTTCAACATAACTAGATTCCTTTGTAATCCTATATATTTTATTTTATGCATTTAAAAACACGATTGTAGGGGCAGTTAGGGTGGCCTAGTGAATAGAGCACCATCGGTCCTGGAGTCAGGAGGACCTGAATTCAAATCTTTCTCAGATACTTAACACTTACTAGCTGTGTGACCTTGGACAAGTCTCAACCCCAGGTGCTCTGCCTTGCCCCCTGACAAAAACAAAAAAAAACATGATTCTAAAGAATGGATCTACAGGCTTTACCAGACTGCTGAAGTAGTCCATGATATAACAAAGGTTAAGAATTTCTGGTTTAAGGTGACATAGCTCATTTGTGGCTGAGTTTAGACTCGAACCCAGGCAGAGATGTGCTTAAAGTAAGCTGGTACAGTTTTACCAATAGTTTCAGAAAGTTGACTGTCAAATTTGTGTGTAAGCATTTACACCTTGGAAATTGGCAAATACTATAAATCAAGGTTTGATTTAGCATTTCATTGGTTGTCTAAACTTCAGAAAGTAAAAGGGAAAATATAAATAATGCAGAATAAACTTTAAAGTGTATTGTCTGTGCATTTTTTTTCCTAGAGAGCCAGTTGTTAAATATTTATTGGCATTCCACTGAACACAGGTTTCCTGACTCCAGTGCCCTTTCAGCTACAGTTAGTTATATGTCTACAATCCAAAGGCATCTAAGATCAGTGTAAGCACCCCTAGCCCACGGGTGGGGATCCTATGACTTCAAGGCCACAAGTGGCCTAGTAGGTCCTCAAGTACAGTCTTTTGACTAAGTCCAAGTTTTACAGAACAAATCATTTTTTTAAGGCCACAGGTTCCCCTCCCCTAGTAGGTGACCTTTAAAGTCCCTTCCAATTCTAAGACTCTAATAACTGCTCTTAAGTTTTATAATTCTGTTTTCAACAACTGGAGAAAAAAGTTGTCAGTCCGGCTTAAGGGAATTCTTGTTACTCTTAAGAACGAAAGCAAGAGTTAAATATTAATTTACAATGCCCTACCCAAAAAGTTAAAAAAAATCTCCCCTCGATCTAAAATATATATTTTTACTCATGGGGCTAGATACTTCTCAAGTCTCTTTTTAAGTTTTGACACTGGGGAAGTTCATTAGATTTTTCAAAGTCATTAAGATATCATTTGGCTATTTCTATTTATACAATATGGCTCCTACTACAATACTTGAAAGCAAACCCCTAGGTCATATTTTATATAGCCGAGGGCCTTTCATAGGCCTCTGCATACAGCAGGGTAATAAATGTTTATTGAACTGCATTTTTATTGCCTTGACCTGACAAAGTTAATGCTCCTTCCTAGACTTCTAACTTACTATCTGGGAGTGGCTTGTCTTTATTTTAAGGTCTAGTGATAACTCACAGATCCTCTCATTAAGGGGCAATTCAACTAGATTCACTTAGAAGCCATAGATTATAAAGTGAACAATGCCAAATTGCCCTGAACTATGTTCCTTCATAGACCAGTTGACACAGAGCTCTCTCTATCCTTCTTGCATGGCATTCAAGTCTGCATCATTCTTAGTCATCTCTGGAAGGACTTGCTTATACATGCCATGCTCCAAGAAGAAGCAGAATTGCTAACAATTTTTATTGGGATCTGCTACTGCAATAGTCATATCATTTAACCCTTCTCCTGTATGGTAATAAAAAATACATAAATTTAATTAAAGGAATTTATTTCTTGCTACCAAAAAAAAAAAAAAACCAACCCAGAGGCAATAAGTAACTGACAATGTAAGGAATTGAGAAAAGGAATTAAAAAGAAGAATAAGGGATAAGCCTCTAGTGGAGCCCAGAAAAGGACCATGACAACAATACAATAACATTCCTACCCTCTTCCTGAAAATTTATGAGATAACTGGTAAAATGGGTAAGTCACAATTGAAGCTAACATCCTGATATAGCCCCTTTATTTTTCACTAATCAAGAACCACAATGATCAGCCATTTGCCAATGGTTTGTCAAAATCTGAATAGGCTAAGCCAGCAGGCACCATCTTCCTGTTACAAGATGGCAAATATTTTCTGGGTTCCCACACCGGCAACACCCCAACACATTTCTATCGTCCCAGAATGGGAAATGGTGCTATAACGCAATCTTCTTTCCCCAGACACAGATTCATTATCTCCCTTCTGTGGTCCAGAATGTGAATCTGATACTACATATGTGACCTGGAATAAGTCATTTTACTTCTCAGAGCCTTATCTTCTCACCTATAAAACAGAAGGGAATTAGGGTAGTAAATCTAATCTCTAAAGTCACTTTCAATAGTAAATTCTATGACTTCCATTATTCTTTTTATACATTTCAGCATTTAGAATAAACTGAGGAAGGAAGGGTGGCATTTACTGAAAGCTTGCTGATTCATATTTAAGAAATACATTTTACCCTATGAATTTTCAGATGTTATTTTGTGCCTTTTTCTTATGTAGCATCTTAGGAGCCTTAAAGTATGATACAAACATGAGACATTAAAAATATTCAGGTTTTTCCATTTGATTAAAAAATACAAATCAATCAGTAAAGTAGATTTGGTTCATGATACAGGCAAGTAAAAGAATGTAGTAACCTAGTCTTTGATAAACTCAAAGACCCCAGTAACTAATGAAAAGACTCATTAAACTAAATGTATGCCCATTAATTGGGAAGGGCTGAACAAATTATGGTATATAAATGTAATGGAATATTATTATCTTATAAGAAATTATGAGAGGAATAGATTCAAAGAAACCTGGAAGAATTGCATAAACTGATGCAGGGTGAAATGAGCAGAACCAGGGGAACAATTTATACAATGACAACTTTGACAACTTTGAAAGACATAAGTACTTTGATCAGTGCAATGACCAAAGTGATTCCATGAACTATGCCACCCACTTTTTTCTTTTTGCTTTTTTGGGGGGGAGGAGGGAAGGCAGGACAATTGGGGTTAAGTGACTTGCCCAAGGTCACACAGCTAATAAGTGTTAAGTGTCTGAGGTGGATTTGAACTCAGGTCCTTCTGACTCCAGGGTTGGTGCTCTGTTCACTGCACCACCTAGCTGCCCCTGTGCTTCCCATTTCTTGACAGAGAGGTGATTGAAGTCAGGATGCAGAATGACACATACATTTTTAGACTTTTTTCTTGATTACTCATTCTTGTTGCATAGGTTTTGTTTTTCTTTTTCTTTTTTCCTTTTCATTTGAGTAGATGGGAGACCAAATAAATGCTTGTTTAAAAAAAAAAAAGGAAAAAAGAAAAATCCTCAGAGTTTTGTTGTTGTTTTTTTTTAGAAGGAAAATAGACTTATCAAGTGATACTCTGTATTAAGCATGTTTCTTTTAACTTTTATTGAATTTTTTTTCAATTAAAAAGTATTTATTTTCTCTTCTTTACACACATATACCTCCTTTCCGAGAGAGAGAGAGAGAGAGAGAGAGAGAGAGAGAGAGAGAGAGAGAGAAACAGAGAACAAAATTTTCTAACAAATATGCATAGCCAAGCAAAACAAATTCCCATATTGGCCATGTCCAAATGTGTATTTTGAATATATTACTTCCTCAGGAGGTAGGTAGCATACTGTATCATCATCCCTTCAGAGACTGAATTGATCAGATTTCTTATGTTTTTCAAGGTTGTTTCTTTTGAATATTGTTCACATTATTCTTAAAAATAGGTAGGTAGGTAGGTTGGTAGGTAGGTAGGTAGGTAGGTGGGTAGTTAGATAGATAGATGATAGCTAGATGGATGGTTCTCTTGGTTCTGCTCACTTCACTTTGCATCAGATCATATAAATCTTCCCAGGTTTCACTGAGTTTATCCTTTTCATCATTTCTTATAGGGCAGTAATATTCCATTATATTCATTTGCCATAATTTCCAGCCATTTGCCAATTGATTTAGTATCCCCTTTGTTTCCAGTTCTTTGCCACTACAAAAAGAACTGATATAATATTTCTGTGCATAAGAGTTTAAGCATAGGGGCGGCTAGGTGGCACAGTGAGTAGAACACCAGCCCTGGAGTCAGGAGGACCTGGGTTCGGATCAGGCCTCAGATACTTGACATACATACACAAAAACTAGCCATGTGACCTTGGGCAAGTCACTTAGCCCCAATTGCCCTACCCTCCCCCCTCCAAAAAAAAAAAGAGTTTAAGCATGTTTCTCCCAGCAATAAGAAATTAAGAAACAAAAAAAAAGAAATTAGGAAATAAATATTATACCAATAATAGCTTGCATTTATATAGTGCTTAATTAAATTTAATTCAGGAAACATCTATTAAATATTCATTGGGTATTAGGTGATATGGGAGATAAAAAATTTTTATAAAACATGATCACCAAATTGAGTTTCCTTGAGCAAGTCTAGTGTAAGGAATGGATGTATTACACAGGTAGAGATTACTAGAATAAAAAATAGAGGCAGCCTGGTGTACTAGGCAGAGAGCTGGTCTTGGAGCCAGAAGACTTGGGTTCTAGTCCTATCTTTGCATATGCTGACTTGGTGACCCTTGGCAGTTCATTCAACCTATTAGTGCTCTAAGGAGCTCTCTACAACCATAGTTACAAAGCCAGTGCCAACTGGTCCTAGTACAGAATGTTTCTCCATGTGAGAGGTTCCTTATACCAATGAAATCACAGGCCCAGTTACATCCCTAAAAATAATGTGTGATGAGTTTATTGGATACGTTCAAAGTGCTCTGTGAGTCCTGGTAGAGGAAATCTCAGCATGGTATCATGGAAAGGGCAATGGATTTGAGTACAAAAGACCTAGGGTCTAATATCAGCCACTTACTACCTATGTGACCTTGGTCAAATTGCTTCCCTTCCCTAGATCTGTTTCCTCTTGTATAAAATGATTGGGTGGGAGGGTAGGAGGGAAGGGGGAGAAGATGATCTCTTGGGTTCCTTCCAGCTCTAAATCTATGGTCCTAATAGTTAGGGGTCAGAAGGGGGGAGTAGGAACAGTTTAGGGATTAGTGATCAGATTATAGGGAATTAGTGATCCCGTGTATAGGGAATGCCATGAATAAAATCATGGAATCGAGAAAGCAGGGCACATATATGGAAAACAATTTGTAGCACTGTTTGGCTGGAATATAGATCATGTGGGAAGGCAGTTTACAGTCAGGTATTTGGAAGACCAGCAAAACTTTTCTCTATAGGCAAGAGTGAACCATCGAAATGCTTTGAAAAGGGGCATGAGGTTGCCAGACAGTGGTAAGGAGGAGTCTTAGAGGAACCAGAGAGTAGAGGCAGAATAACCTAGTAGGTTGCTATTGTAATGATCAGGATGAATGGTAATAAGAATCTGTACTAGGATGGTAATAGCAAGAATAGAGAGAAAGAAACAAATGGGAGGGACTTTATAGAATTAGAATTAAAAGTACTAGGTAATTAATTAGATATAAGAAGTGAGGGGAGTTGGAAGGGACCTTAGAAATCATCTGTTCAATCCTCTCATTTTAAAAATGAGGAAACTGAGGCCCAGCACCATTAAATGACTTGGTCAAGGTCCACTAGGTAGTAAGTGGCAAAGCTGGGATTTGAAGGAAGAATCAAAGATAATAAAATTACACATTTATGTTACTCTGTAAGGTTTTCAAAGCAATTGATATACATTATCTCCTTTGATCTTGACCAGTAGATTGTAAGCTCTTTGAGGGCAAGAAGAGACTTGCTAGGACAGCTAGGTGGTACAGTGAATAGAGCACCGACCCTGGAGTCAGGAGGACCTGAATTAAATATGACCTCAGACATTTAACACTTATTAGCCATGTGACCTTGGGCAAGTCAGTTAACCCCAATTGCCCTGCCTTCCCCCCTCTAAAAAAAAGGGGAAAAAAAGACACTCTTTTTGTGTTCCCTAAGTGCTTAGCACAGTGCCTAGCACTTACTAGGTCTGTTGATTAGCTGATGATTTATCTTTGAGGTATATGCTACTATCACCATTTTACCGAGGAAGAAAATGAGGGTCCAGAAGATGAACTGACTTGCCTAGGGTCACACAGTTGGTAACTGCAGGATTGGATTTGAACCCAAATCTTCCCAATTCCAAGTCCAGTAATCTATATGCTACATAAGACTGCTTCTATATTGTTTTTTTTTTATCCTTTTTTGAAGGGGACCAATAACATGATGTCTTAACTTGCCCATGAATTGGACTGAAGTGAAGCAGAGTTGCACAAAGTCTTCAGCCTCGCTCTCTTTTCCAGAGTCATTGAAGTCCAGTGGCAAGACAAAAGTCAAGATGAACAGTGATGGCCCGAGATGCAGTGGATGACCCTGGTGCCTTTGATGTCTGACCAAGCTCTCAGCACTCCACAGCTACTGCTTCAGTCATCTTCATTATCCTTGGAACAAATTGTTCTCATCTGCCCATTACACCAGAAGTCTTCATATGCTTGGAGTAAACATCCCCCTAATTTGCTGACCCCGGGTGAGTTACAGATTACCCTCAATGTGGTTTAACCTGTCAGAGGAGATGGTTTTACCGGGGTGTGGCAGCTGCACAGTTACAGCTTCTTGGAGCCACAGGTGACAGTTGGGTGAATCAGATAGACACCAAAGGTGGATGAGTAGCCCTGAAAAGAGCTTGGCAGGCCCTTGCACCACAGCTGCTGGTCCTCCCTTAATACCCCATATACCCCACATCTATATTAACATAGTTTCAAACATAGGAGTCTGATTGAATTATAATGCATTTAATAAAAGTTTTGAAGTCACAGGAAGAAGCATATTTTGACAAAATATAAAGTGGCTTCCAGGTAGATGTGGGTTTGGAATTAAGAAGAGAGGTCAGTGTATGAGACTGCCAAGAAAAAGGATGTAAGAAAAGATGAACCAGCCTTCAAGTATAGGTATTGTAAGGTGATGAGAAGCCAGCAAATAACACTCAAAAAGAGTAGTTAATAAAATAATAGCTAGCATTTATTATGTTCCAGGCACTGTGTCAATTAAGTGCTTTACAAATTTTATCTTATTCAGTCCTCACAAAGAACCCCAAGAGCTAGATGTTATTATTATCTCTGGTTTACAGTTAAGGAAACAGAGATAGATAAAGCTGAAGTGACTTGCCCAGGGTCACACAGCTAGTAAGTGTCTGAGGCTGGATTTGAACTCAGATCTTCCTGACTCCAGATTCAATGGCACTGCAGCTACCAAGTGCCAAGGTAGGAGGTCATGCACAACAAGGGTACAATTTCAGGAAGCCAAAGAAGAGGGTATCAAGGAGGGGATTAGTACATATGATCATATGCAAATATGTGCTCAATAAACACTTCCATTCATTCATTCAGTCTAATCTAGCCTTCAGTTTTCCGGAAGGGATACAATTAAGAAATACACCAAAAAGGGGGAATGATTTCAGGACAATGGATTATAGCTTCTTCACATGTCTCTCTTTAGCACACATGAAGAAGTTACAAACCGAGTACTTACTCAATAAATATTGGATATCTAGTTGTAAAACCTTATTCTCAAAGTGTGTGTTTGTATATGTATGTTTCCCTTTTAAAGAAATACAAGGAGACCACATTCCAAAGTAGTACCCCAAAAGTCTCGATCAGGAGACATTCTCCTGTCCCAGGAGCCGGGGAGGAGGGGCTTTGAGTGGACTTGGGTTCAGAATGGAGCTCAGTTTACCCTACTCACCTCTAGGAAGGAAAGCTTGGAACTGAGGTAGGTGGCTGGGGAGGTAGGACTTGGGGAGGAGAGAGCACAGTGCCGTTCCTGTCTGTACCTCTACTCTCTTCTCCACCCCAAAAACCAAGAATTTCTGGGACGGGATAGGCAGCTGACCCACCTCCTCTTACTCCTCCCTTTCCAAGCTGAAGAGGGTAGGGCGGGGAAAAAAGTTTATGACCTTCTAGTACCCTAGTATGGAGCTGATGGGGGCGGGGAGAGAGGCGTGGATCTCCTCCTCCATCAATTTGCCCAAGGGTGTGAGTAAGGGGGGTTTCTGGATTAAAGTTTAGGGAAGCGAAGACGAGGAGTGGGAGTGGGGGGGGGAGGGGGCGAAGAGGGAGGAGAAAAAGCATAAGGGAGTTGTCTGCCCTTCTCCCACTGTTCCGTGCTGGGCTTGCCTCCCTGCTCTTCTGAAAGTGTTTTCCATTTGTGGCTCAGCTAGTGTATAGCAAGGGGAGGGAAGAGGCGGTACGATGCGGGGGGAGCGGAGTCACCAGTGGTTAGCGTTGCCACCGCTGCTGCCCCTGCTGCTGCTGTTGCAGGGGCAAGGTTATAGCTGCCTCGACGACCCCTTATTAACGCTGACTGAGGAGCGGGTCAGCCAGTTGCTGGGTAAGTGCAGCCAAGTAGCCCAGGATGGTAATCGGACACCTCGCTGTGTCGCGGTGGGGGGTGGGAGGGGAGCGGAGAGGGGAGAAGGAGTGTGGTAAGGAAGTTTAGGAAGGGCCTTGACCACCTTGTTTTGGGAGAAAGGGGAGGAAAAAACTTTTCCTTCTTTCTCCAGGGTCTCAGATTGGGTGGAAAGATTGGGTAGATGTGCGCACTGAGGCGCCCTCATCCAACTCCGCCCCGCCCCTTTTCCCCAAGCCTCAGAGGGGACCCTTGGCTTTTTAAGGGAAACTTCTGCTTGGCAGTTTCTAAGGACTGGGTTGATGTAATCATTCCTAGATGAAATCTGAGCTTCACTTTTGAATGTGAGTTTTGGGCGAAGCAATTGGGGAACAAACTGAGTTTGGGTTTGGAAAAAAAGGAACATATATCCTGTTTTGGGAAAAAGAAAAAAAAATGAAGTCGTGACTGTAATTTTATAGTGGAATCTTATCACTGACTCATGTATGCCACCAACTCGATGAGTGAGTTTAGGCAAGTCACGTGTCTTGCCTCTACTCTTTTGTCATCTGTAAAATGAGGAGCCTAGATCACATTATCTCTAAAGTTCCTTTACTGCTTTACAATCTGAAACCTATGGAATCTAAGTGACTTCCAAGATATGACAGTTCATGACCGCCGGCATGTAGATATCAAGTAAGGCAATCTTGCATTGATCTTTCTTGGGAATCAAACTTTCACTTCATCTCTTTTGCTTCTCCCACTGCAAGAACTAGGCTTCGAGCAAAATACCTTGGGTAGGGTAACTGTTTCAGATGCTTGATCTCTTCCTAGATTAACTCTGCCCTCTCCCCTCTCCTGCACCTAATCTATTCCTCTCACTGATCTTATTCAAAAATCCTGGCCATTCTTACTAAGTGTAGCCATCCGAGTATATTCTCATATGTTTCTTGTCCTGGGTTTAGGTTAATGAGAGGAGTCCCACAATTGCCTAAATCCCACAATTGCCCAAAAAGGCACCTTTTAGGTGCCTTTGGTGAGATAGGGTTGGAATGTGGTGCATTGCCTCTGAAGTCAGGGGACTCCAAAAATTGTGTCTTTGCCTCTTGCTAATTATATAACTGGGCAAATGAATTCAAAATCTACAAGCATTTTCTAAGTGCTTAGTAAGAACCAAGCACAGTGCTAAACTCTGGAGATACAATAAAATAGCAAAAACATTTTCTGCCCTCAAGGAGCATACATTTTTATAATAATATCTAGCATTTATATAAATATAAAACATGTATTTATATGTTTTAAGGTTTGCAAAGTACATTACAAATCATCTCATTTGAGTCTCTTAAGAACCTGTGAGGTAAGTGTTATTGTTATACTACTTCTACCCCTGAGGCAAACCAGGCTGAAAAAAATCAAGTGATTTGCCCTAGATTTTACTTCTGAGGTGGGATTAGAAATCAGCTCTTCCTGACTACAACTCTGCTCTTCTATGCACTGCACCACCTAATAGGAGATATGTACATAGACAGTCACATATAAATTACATACAGAGTATGTAGAAATAACCCTAAAAGGTTTGTCCAGCCACATTACCTGTCCTAGACTTAAGTGCCATAATTTGTAAAATTGAAGGTTCCTTCCAGCTCTAAATCTATGGTCCTTTGAATAAGCATAACCTGCCTAAATTCCTTAATGAGGTCCTGAAAACTGGATGCTAAGCAAAATGTTGTTTGGGGAGGAAGGGAATTCCTTAGGAGCAATGTTATAGAGATCAGCAAAACCATTTTTTTCTAAACCAAACTTAAGACTACATCAGTTTATGTCAACTCCCGGTAAAGAGGTAAGGCACCTCTTCTACTAATGTACTTGGCATCTCCCCTGCAATTTATGCCATCCAAGTGTTGATGGGGACACTGATAGGTTAAGTGACTTGCTTAAGGTGTGTGTTTGTGTGTGTGTGTGTGTGTGTGTGAAGAGGGACTTGTAACCAGGTCTTTCTGACTCTGTCAGCCCTCCATTCATTATGTCATGATGAACCAAAGACAAAAAGGAAGGAAGAAAGAGAGAAAGAAAGGAAGGAAGGAAGGAAGGAAGGAAGGAAGGAAGGAAGGAGGAAGGAAGGAAAAGAAAGAAAGAAAGAAAGAAAGAAAGAAAGAAAGAAAGAAAGAAAGAAAGAAAGAAAGAATGAAAAAGAATTTAGTGATTACTATGTGCACCAACAGACAAAGTGAGATGGCCCCAGTACCCAGGAAGCTCACACTCTAATTGAGGGAGATTACACATAAATGAAAGTTGATCTTGGGGAGGATAGAAAGCCCTGCAAGCCCTAAGGGTTCAGCTGTTGAATGGATGGCAAAACCCATGGTTCTTTTCCTTAGGTTACAATGAGTAAGGGTGATGATAGTGCTAAGGGACTGCAGGATATAGAAATAAGGCAGATAATATGGCCTGGAGAGGAGTTTAGAAGAAATAGGGTAGATGGGAAGCCTAATGGTAAAAGATGGGCCCTGGAAGGTGGATAAAAGGTGACAGCAATGGAATAGGCCTATTCAGAGACCTTCTTACCCTGAATATTTGTCATACATAGGGAATCCCAAACCTCTTGGTAAAGTCTCTCTTTGGCATTCTAGGAAGTCTTCATTAATGCTTCCAAGGTCAGAGCAGCCATGTAAGTAGTGTTATATAATGTGTAATATACTGTCCTATATCAAATTGGTCAATCCCATAAAGTTAAATGACTTTAAATCCATGATACTATGTCAAAGTTAACCCAAAATAGATGGCATAGTCTTTTCTCACTAGGAGTTTAAAATGTGATACTCATTCCTTCTTTAGTCATTTTTTTAAAAATGTGATATTTGTTCAAAGTTTTCAGTAGCATAAACAGGATACACACAGAGCCAGCAGGATATGGGGTGAAAGGTTGGCAGTCAGGGTTACACAAAGAACTGAAAATCTGCGGTTCTGACACTTTAAACCTTTATTATTATCAACTAATTAATATCCCCTCCTTTTTTATTTCTGACTGAACCATCTGCTTTCAGTGGGAAAACTCTGCCAATACAAATATGCAACTACTTGACCACTTGTAGTCTTAACTTTCCTGAGAGGTTAAGTGATTTATTCATGTAGGGTCATATAGGCAGTATTCGTCAGAGGTAAAAATCCCAGTCTTGCTGACTCTTAGGCCTGTTCTCTATCCACCACCATAGAATCACAAAATTTGAGAGCTGATAAAGGCCTCAAAGGCCAATGGGCTCATAATCAAAAGGAATGCTCTCTATAACATATCCTGTAAGCGCTCGTCCACCAGAAGCTAGAAGGCCTCCCAGGAGTGGATACTCACACTTTGGGAGAAAGTTCAGTCTACTCTAGGACAACTCTAATTTCAAAATGTTTTTTCCTCACATCAAGCCTAAATTTGCCCCTTTGCAACTTCTACTTATTTCTTTTCCCCTCTGGGGCCAAATAAAATGAGTCTAATTATTACTACACAGGACAGCCCTCAGATATTTGAATATGTCTATCTCATTTCCCCCCTAAGTCTGATCTTCTCCAAGGTAAAATATCTTCAGTTCCTTTAATTGAATTTCATATGACTTGGACTCAAGGTCAGTTGCCATTCTCTGGGTACTCCCTAGTATATCAATTCCTTCTTAAACTGATGTCCAAAACTGAATACAGTACTTCAGATAAGGTCTGATGAGGGCAGAGTAGAGAAGGAGAATCACCTCCTTGTTCCTGGATGTGCCCTGTTTCTCCAAATGTGGCCCAAGATTGCATTGGTTCTTTTTGGGGGCCACATCACATTGCTGACTCATCTTAAACCTGTAGTCCGCTAAAACCCATCTTTTTTTAGACAAACTGCTAATTAATCATGCCTACCCCATCTTGTAATATTTTTATCCAATTTATTGGATATTCCAATATGTTATTGGATATTTTATCCAATTTATTATTCAACATTCTATTATTTTCATTACTATTGAATTTTATTTTATTGGAGTTAGCCTATTACTCAAGCCTATTCATATCTTTTTACATCCTGGTTGTCATTCACTGGATTAGCTACTACTTCTGGTTTTGTATCATCTGCAAATTCATTGAGCATGCCATCTCTTCCCTTACCCATAACATTGTTAACAATGCAAAACAACTCGAGGCCAAACATAGACTCTTAGTATATTCCACTGGAGATCTCCTACCATGTTGAGATTAAATTATTAACAATTTTGTTTGAGTCACCCAAGGCTGTATTAGAACTAACCGTAAGGGAGTAAATTGGGGCCATGGGGTAGGGGAAAAGGGCAGGATAGAGCCTTGTTAAATTGTGAGTATTTACACCTTGGAAATCGGCAATCCCCACAAATCAGGGCTTGATTTATTGTTTTGTTGATTCTCTAGACTTAAGAAAATATTGATAATGTAAGTTTAACTTAAAAGTGTGTCATGTCTATATTTTTTTGTAGAAGAGATGATTATTAAATATTTACCAACACACCCCTGAATTATCCAACCAGCTCAATTATATTATATTATCACCTGGTGTACTTCCCTCTATCTTCTCTACAAGAAGAATATGATATTTTTTTATCAGAAACTTTGCTAAAATCTAGGTAAACTATATCTTTATCTTTCCCCTAGTTAGCAACCCTGTCTAAAACAGAAATAAAGTTATTCAAGCACACTATGTTCCAGATGGAGTTATGCTGACTTTTTGTAATCAGTACTTCATTTTGTAGATGTTCACTAGACATCTCTTTAATGATATGTTCTACAATGTTCTGAGCAATCAGAGTCGAGATTGCTGGCCTATAGTTTGCAGAGTCTATTTACTTTTTTAAAAAATCAAGACAGCATTTGACCTTCAAGATTGGCAAGGATTGGCAAACTATGGCCAAAGATAACATAACAATTGATTTCATCATCAAAACATGCTTTCTCTGTAATACAAGGGACAGCTTGAACCCTACTTCCACCTACACACACACACACACACACAATTTATTATAATTTATTCCTATGGGCATCTTCATCCTATATTTATAGTCTCTTGTTTCAAAAAACTTCTACAGTGAACCGTAGTCTTGCAGTGTCAAGTATACTACAACACAACATGGTTTCCTTTGGTCCAGGGAGTTTAAAGTTTCAAAACATTGAATGTCCATTGGTGGTCAATCCCTGGAATACTGATCCACTTTACACAAGCTTGCAAAATCCTATTTGTAAACCAGAATTTCAGTTTGTTAATTTAAAATTCTACAGCTACCTGTTTGACATTGGGCATCTTATTTAATCCCTGCTGACACCTCTATCACTACATATAAAATGAGAGGGTAGAACTAGATAATCTCTAAAGTAGCTTCCAGATCATAATCTATGATGCTATGATCCAAAGGGTGCAATAGTATGCTACATGGTGGGGAAAGGAAGAAAATATAAGATATGACTGATTCTTGGCCTACCGCAGCTAGATGAGTGTGATAGTAATGGCAATTAAAGATTCCCCTGTATTGGCTTGGTTTTCAAATTGATTGTGTTAAAACCCAGAGTTTGTTAATCCCACCTGTGGGATGGGCTTGTTGATGTGAAAAGAAAGTCCTGAACTGGGAGGAGCTGGTGACGTAGATTTGGAGACACAAGAGAGAGGCGGAAGATCTTTTTTGGAAGCAGCACCTCGTGGAGGGAGAGAGAGGCTAAGAGAATTGCTGGTGGCCGCTTTGAATTGCCCTGGACTTTTGAGACCTGCCCCCTGAGCTGCCAAGGACTGAGGAGACATGGCTGTTTTGCTGGTACTTTGTCTGTCTGTTTTGATGTTATTTTGCCAGATTTGTCCACTGGTGAAAGACAGTCATTTTGTTGAAGAAGTCCTGGAACCTGGCTGTTCGCTAAGAAGGCCTGCGACTGTCCTGCAGACAGAGAGTGAATACTGTCCACTGGTGAGGGACAGTACTGTTGTTGCAGGGGTCTGGAGACTGTCCTGCAGACAGAGTGAATACTGTCCACTGGTGAGGGACAGTGCTGTTGTTGCAGGGGTCTGGGAGCCTTTCTGTTGGTTCAGAAGCCCTGAAGAAGGATTTTCTTGTTGTATGTTTACAGAAATCCTGGGAGAGGGCTTTGCTAATGTGTTCAGGGGTTCTAGGACTGTTCTACAGACAGAGGATAAATTCATGAAGGGACTGGCAATGTATCTTGTGGCTTTGCTAAGCCTTGTCTCCCCAGGAACTAAGATTGCTGAGAACTTGCCTCCTGTCAAGATGAAGAAAAGACCTCCATTTGGGTATTAAGTGCTGTGTTTAAACTTGATGTAACTCTAGGGTAGATTCAATTGTGATCCAGGGGTGGGGAACTTTTGACCTTATGTTTGGAAACTAATCTCCATTTGAGAAGAGGGGCTTTGTGGTGGACTTAATTAAAGTATAGCCTAGGGGTGGAGAAGTATTTAGAACAGAGACTTTGTAATTGATTGAATGATTGGAAGGTCCTGGGGTGGGGTAGTACTTGGAGATTATTTAATCACACTTAGTAAATGCTGTATTTTGAATGATGTCATGTTTTGATCTTCTCTGTTCTGGGTTTGTTACTGAATAAAATAGAGAGCACCTATGCTGGTATTTTGAACCTGGGAAGTTGCCTTTGCTTGGTATTACATTACAATGAGATACAACCACAAATAACTGTAGTAGGTGGGATAATACATTGAATACATTAGTACCCTGTGTGGGGAGTCTGAAAAGAAAGATTATCAACAGTGAATCAGTGAGGACTCCATGGAAAAGAGCTTTTGAGTTGAACTTTGGAGTTTGGTAGGAATTTAACCGAAGAAAGCCAGAAGTTTCAGTATAAGAAAAGTTATGGAGGCTAGAAAGAACAATGTCCTTTGGAGGAACAAGGAGTAGTTCACTTTGGCAGGAGAGTATTGCTTATTAAGGAGAGCAATGAGTGATACAACTGGTAAGATGCCAGATTGTGACTGACCTTGAATGGCCAACAAAGGAGTTTGAAGTTTACTTGTTGGGCAATAGGGCCATACTGAAAAAGATTTTTGAGCATGAGGGTGGCATGATTAGATCTCTGTGTGAGAAAGTTTATTTTGAAACTGCATGTTTTTATCATGGGAAGTTTTCTTTAAATTCAACATGTAACTTTCAAAGCTATCTTCTGCTTTATCTTCTTCAATCAGAGAATCTACTTCCTTTTCTCTTAAGTCTTCTTAATCTATCTTCTGACCTCATCATTCAACTGGAACTGTCTTTCTTCAAAGTTACTAATGATGTCTTCATTGCCAAATCTGATTACCTTCTCCCAGTCCTCATCCTTCTTGACCTTCCTGCAGCCTTTGACACTACTGGTCACCCCTTTCTCCTTGATACTCTTTTCCCTGTAGTTTTGCAGGACATTACTCTCTCCAGGTTCTCCTGATTACTCCTTCTCAGACTTTTACTGGCTCTTTATGCAGATCTTGTCCACTACTTGTAGACATTCTCCAGTGATCTGTCCTGGGCTTTCTTTCTCTTCTCTCTCTATACTGTTTCACTAGGTAATCTCATCATTTCTTGTAGCTTTAATTATCTTCCATAGAGATGATTTTCAGCTTTACTCATCCGTCTAACCTTCTCCTCCCTCATAATCTCCATTCTCATGTCTCCCATTACCTTTTATTCTTCCCAAAATATATGACCCACGGACATTTCATATTCAACATGTCTAAAACTTAACTTTCCTCCCAACTCAATCCTTCCTCCCAATTCTGCTTTCTCCCCTACCATCTTTCCCATGTTCATCCTATATTTATAGATAGTCTCTTGCTGGCCCTAGTATAGAGTGAAAAAACTCTGGAAACAAGGTTTGAATCTCAGCTTTGCTCCTTAATACTGGTATGACATTGGGCAAGTCATTTGATTTTCCTGTGACTTGGATTATTTCTGATCTCCTTTCTAACTATAAATACTGTGGTCCAATAATTTTGGGAATTTGGAGACTGTTAATAACTATTGAGAGAGCAATTTTACTTGAGAAATAATAATACTAATAATATTTAGTACCTATGGTGCATTAGACACTGTTAAAACACTTTCTAAATATCTCATTTGAGCCTCACAACAACACTGGGTGATAGGTGCTATTATTATCTTCATTTTATAGTTAAAGAAACTGAGGCAAACAGAGGTTAAGTGACTTGCCCAAGGACACACAGCTGGTAAGGATCAGAGGCTGATTTGAAATCAGGTATCCCTGACTTTAAGCCCAGCATTCTATCCTCTGTACCACCTAGCTATCTCAATCAAGAAGCAAGTTCTTTTTTAAATTTTTTTTTAATTTATGGAATAAAATAAGAATTTCCATAGCATAGTACAATAAAAAGATGATTGCACATTAAACTGCAAATATACTATATACAGTTTGCTATTCCTTTCAAATATACAACAAAATTATTGTGTAAATTTCTTTTTCTTAAGCACCATGCTAAGCTCTGGGAACTCAAAGATACTCTGGGAAAAACAGTAGCTCCTTTTGTTCCCTCTACCACCCTCTGTCCCTACTGCCTCTTAAACCAGTAGAATATGTTGATATGAATATGTTGGTAATTCAGAAGGAAGTCACGGTAATAATTATTGATAAACTATTTTTATCTTCTTGAACACTACATATGCTACTGTGTTGCTGTCATTCTTTATTGTTCAGTCATCTCCAACTTTACATGACCTCATTTTGGGGTTTTCTTGGCAAAGATACTGGAGTGGTTTGCCATTTCCTTCTCCAGCTTATTTTACAGATGAGGAAACTGAGGCAAACAGGGTTAAGTGACTTGCCCAGGGCCACAAAGCTAGTAAGCGTCTGAGGCTAGATTTGAATTCAGGAAGATAAGTCTAATTCCAAGCCCAGTGATCTATCCACTGTGCAACGTAGCTGCTATACTTCTGTGTTACTTAGTCCTAATTAGTATGAATAATGAATCCCATTAAGTGGTTGTATTATTTGAAGTTATGATTATATGTAATTATATATAAATTATGATAACTGGTTCTAGCCCAGTGGAAATATGCAATGAAAATTTGGAATAATATTATCACTTCACGAGATTTATTTGCATTAATTGGGACCTAGCTGAGATTTGGAACTTAAGTAAAAGTTGTGAACAGTCATATGCTATTGAATGACCTCCTTTTTGTTGTGACCCAAGAATCCATTTGGACATGCCTTCAAATTCTCTCTTCTTAAGAACCTCCCAACTTGTCTTCTACTTCCTACTTCCCTTACCCTAGTTCTCATAGTTGGTGCTTTGCCTCTCTGTTCCATGTGTTTCAACAGCTTTTCTATTGCTCTTCTCCTGTAAACTTTATCTCTTTCTTTATCTTTGTTTGGTTTAGTAACTGTTGCTTGAATAATGGAAGCACCAACCTAATGACTTGGAACACTAAAACTGGAGTGTTTGCTCTGGACTTTAGCATCTTGACTAATACCAGATTTTCTAAGAAGTTTCTTTTTGTTTGCATGTCGATATTGGGTCCATCTTCCTGTAAATATGCAGAAATAAAATAGTTGATAAGATGTATAAAGACTTTAAATTGTTTTTTAAATCAATGTCTTTTGTTTTATATCAATAATTCCTGGATCTAGGCCTCCCACTACCAGAAATAAACTCTTATCTTGCAACAAATACAACTTGTTGAGCAAAAACCACCTTACAATGATCACATTTCACAGTATAGGCAACATCATATCCCTGAAATCTGCCATTTCTCTGTTCAGAATAAGGTGGCTAAGTGGCGAAGTGAATAGAGCACTGGCCCTGGAGTCAGGAGAACCTGAGTTCAAATCCCCACTCAGACACTTAACACAAAAACTAGTCGTATGACCATGACCTTGGGCAAGTTGTTTAACCCCAACTGCCCTCCAAAAAGAAAAAAAATAGGGAAATAGGTTTCATTATCAATTCTCTAAAACCAAGATTGTTTATCATTGTTTTTCAAATTTGAACTTCTTTTAGGTGGTTTTTTTTTCACTTACATAATTGTAGGTATTTTATATATTCTGCTTATTTTATTCTGCATCAGTTCTTCCATATCTTCCCATGTTTCCCTGAATGCCTCATATTGATAATTGCTGAAATCATGATGACATCTCATTATATTTATGTGCCACAGTTTGTTCAGCCATTAAGGTTAGGGTTAGTTACAGTGAATAGTACTTCATGCCAAGTTCTTTTTTTTTTTAATTTAATATTTTATTTTTCCCCAATTACATGTAAAAACAATTTTTTACATTCATTTAAAAATATTTTTGAATTCCAAACTCTCCCTCTGTTCCTCCCCTCCCCTTCCCCTTATTGAGAAGGCAAGAAATTTGATATAGGTTTTAGATACATAGTCATCCCAAACACATTTCCATGTTAGTCATGTTGTAAAAGAAAACACAGATTGAAAAAAAAACAGAAGAAAAATAAAGTAAAGAAAATATATGCTTCAATCTGCATTCAGACTCTATAAGTCCTTCACAATTGTCTTGGATCATTGTGTTGCTAACAATAGCTAAGTCATTCACAGTTGATCATCATACAATATTGCTGTTACTTTATACAATGTTCTGATTCTGCTCATTTCACTTTGCATCCATTCATATGTCTTTCTAGTTTTTTCTGAGAACATCCTGTGCATCATTTCGTATAGGATAGTAGTATTCCATCACAATCAATACAAAAACTTGTTCAGCTATTCCCCAATTGATAGCTATCCCCTCAATTTCCAATTCTTTGCCACCACATAAAGAGATGTTATAAATATTTCTGTACAATATAGGTCCTTTTACTTTTTGTTTTTTATTTCTTTAGGATGTGGACCTAGTAGTGGTATTGCTTGGTCAAATGGCACACATGTTTTATAGTCCTTGGGGCATAGTTCCAAATTTCTCTAAATACGGTTGAATCAGTATATAATTTTGCCAACAGTGCATTAGTGTCTCAATTTTCCCACATCCCCTCCAATATTTGTCATTTTCCTTTTTTGTCATATTAGCCAATCTTTTAGTTGTGGTGTGGTAGCTCAGGGTTGTTTTAATTAGTATTTCTCTAATCAATAGTGATTTAGACAATTTTTTTATGTGACTATAGATAGCTTTGATGACTTCATCTGAAAAATGCCTGTTCATATCTTTTAACAACTTATCAACTGAAGAATGAGTTGCATTTCTTTACTTTTGACTTAGTTCTCTATATATTTGAGAAATTAAATTTTTAACAGAGAAGCTTGCTGTAAATTTTCTCCCATAATTATCATTACTATGTATTTCCCTCCATCCTATT